>NC_092858.1:154585385-154635611 GCF_032062135.1 Pyxicephalus adspersus | reverse complement strand
TAGTGCTGCCTATTTCATCAACTCTTTCTCAGATAAATCATAAACAAGATAAAATATTTTATAAATATTTTATAATCAGTGACACCAAAGAACATTCTTTATCCTTTATAGGAAGAGGAATGGCCAATTGTTCCTGGTTGCTTATGCTGGCGGTGTATGCTCTGTATGCTTGCAGTAATGGACTTTATTGCATGAAAAACAAAGAATGTAGGCACTACACAATGTACTTTTGCCAATCCTTCATAAATAATTTTCAATACTTGCGACAATATGGCAAAACAATTTTGTGAAAAACTACTTGCTTACAATTAGAAAAAATGATTCTCTCAAATAGAAAAAAAATCAGAATGTATTTCTGCATAAGTGCTGTGAAGAATAGAGAAGCCGGTGCAGAATAGTATGTGAAACATTGTGGAAATTGGCTGTATGACTACATGAGATTGCACAATGCATCCAGCAGGTGGCAATGTACATGTGCCATGGCATCCATACAGATAATGGAATGTTGCTCACACAGTAGAATGGTGCTGACATCACTCAGAGCTCTCAGGCTGCCTGGAAGTCTCCCTGCACAGTGTTTGCCTTATCTATTCCACAATATTTTGCTTTGCCTTACATAGTACTTCAATGGTCCTTCCCTGTGAGTACACACATGGATTAACAAGGGATAACAATTCACAAAACACCTTTAAATTATTCTGCATTTTGGGATGAAATGAAACAGAAAGTTATATTACAATACAACTGAGGATTCTATCTGGGGGTTATGGAGAGGTAAGTCTACTTTTGTATGTAGTTTGGTGATTTTTTTCAAATACATATATCATCATGCAGTAGTTCTAATTTTTTACTAGTTTTCAGAAGTTGGTAAAATAGAATGCAGGACACATCAGCAGAGATGATTCCAATAGCAACAACATCAGATGCATGTGGAATATTTTGCAAAGCCTGGACCAAAGTGAATCATTTAAAGCAACTGCTCAGTTCCTAGGTAACCTGTAAATGACATCTTACTGATTTCCATTAGTTCGGATATACTTGTGTCATTTCTCTTTATTACCTGAGCAATTCTTTATTTTCTGAGTAATAGCTTCAGAGTAATAAACAAGCTTGGTTGCTCTAAAAAAAAAACAGTTTTAAGTCTGTTTAGATTAATCCTCAGCATGCAACATACCGAGCTGGGAAATAAGTAATGCCTGCTGCAATATAGATTTCTGAGTGATATTATTCTATCTGGTGTATTTTATAAATGTGCACTGTGCTGGCATGCTTGGATATAATTCTGATGTTTTGTGAAAAGAGGATTCCCTGTGTTTCTAATCTTTTATGTTTTTTTTGTATTATTCACTAAACTTTTATGGACATCCTGATGCCATTATTATTTGGACTGTGGGCTATCCCTTGAATTTGAGATCACTATTCCCAGCTGAACTTAGTTTACCATGTGCTGTGACAGTTCAAGTTAGGCTTGAAAAATCATGTTATTATGTGGTTAGGTGTATATAGCAGCCATTGTGGACCATTTTACATAGGGGAAACCACGTGAAATAACTTTCAGGTCCTAGAGAGCCCCTTCTATAATGACTATATCCACAGTTCACAGTACATTAGTGTGGTGGTCAGCTGGGAGAATGATTCTCATTTTGCTGGTCATTGGGAAGAATGTTACCCTTACAGAAAGTTCAATGATGTCAGCAAACTGATCTGAGAGATACAAATTGCTCAAGCAACCCCTAGCAACTTCTGGAGGAGTTCCACAAACCCTGGTTGGGAAATACTGATCTATGATTTAAAAAGCATGATTGGTGTGCTTTGTAACACAGATGGGTCCTTTATGGATGAGGTCGGGATACATATAGGATACCTTGGCACTACAGGTGTTGCTGTGTTTCTGGTTCATCTTGCTACATTGCTACATCTTGCTCAAATGTTCCACGTTTTATATGTATTATAACATTCTAATTGTACTTGAGGGCATGTTGGTCAATATCAGTCAACACTTATTTAAATCCATCACACAATATACAATCTCTGTATGGTCTACAGATTTTCCATGTGAAGATCTAACTAAAGAATTCCTTTAATCAGAAAACCATTTTCATGGCACTTTAAGATCTAAAGTAGTGTGTACAATCAGGTTTTAATGTGTGTGGCTAGCTCTATAAATGTCTATAATAGAACATGGTCACTGCTTTAGATATATAATAAAAAATATATTTGATGAATCTGACATCCATGGGAATGTTGACTGCTGAGAGAAAAACTTTTTCCTGGAATATGAAATATAATAACACTGAGTACAGTATATAGAAATTGATGTCTGAATGCTTTCATGTGCTTCTAGCAATCTCTTTTATGGGATTTACGAGGTTTCTATACTTGACCTTTTGGTTTCTACATCTGACAAGCTGATTCAAGGAAAGGATCATGAGAAGTGTTTGTATTTCTAACCAGATCTTATGGAGCTGTTGTGTTGGGTATATATTACGTAATGTTAAATTTTTATATAAAGCTGCTATTTTGTTGTATAGAATTTAGCTGGAATCAGTGTTAGTACACCACAAGAAGGCACTAGTACTTGTGTTTGAATGAACACAGGGGTAAATAATTTAACCTAGGGGGTATCCCATTTATATAGAGAAAGCATCATTTTGTATGTAGCAATCATTTCTTAGGATATTTACATTTTTATTTACATATTTTGTAAAAGATTATTGAAACTGCAAAGTAAAGAATATGATACATATTAAGTTCTCCTATAGTTAATCTGTATTTGAATATAAATGGTGTGTCTGGGCAAAATAAAATAAAAATACATAGCTATTACATCTCTGCAATAGATGTACATTCCCCTAGGTATCTGCTTGAAGTTCAGAAAAATCTGATCTCCAGAAATCCAGTATGATTTTTACTTTGCCCTTTGTGCTTCTAACTCTGAGTTGACAACACAGTCCATCTGCTGCACCAGAATCCCAGCGGTGTTGACAGACCAGCCTGATGGACTACAGAACTCTGCTTATCCCCCAACCTTATGTCCCAACCCCCAAGGTGGGGGTGATTTATTGGAAGGAAACTGGCTGATTACTTACCAATGTGAACTATCAATTCCCTTAGCTTAGTGCTTCACTTAGAGCTTCATCTTCTTTACCATACTAAGTAAAACATCTCTTGCAAGGAGGTAATTTACTTTGCTATGTGAAAAACTTGTTTTCCTTTCCTTGCTTTAAAAAGAAGGTAAAATAAAAATAAGGCTCTAAACCAGCCTTTACCCATCTTCTTAACATGTGAAAACCCTTGAAATAATTTTCAGATCTCAGGGAACTCCTGTCATATAAATACTAAATCCACAACGTAGGTTAGTGTGGTGGTCAGTAGGAAAAATGTCTTTTACATTGATTGCCAGTGGGAAGAATGTCACCCTTACAGATAGCCAAAATGATCACTGGTGTCATTGGTAATCACCCTGAAAAGTCCAAATTGCTCATTTCTTAAGGAATTGCTAGCAACCTCTGGAGGAACACTGGTTGAGAAAAACTGTTAGAAGCTAAAAAGTGAGGTTTGGGGGAAATGTACCGGTAAGTATTATCTTGAAACATATTTTAAATGTAAATTGCCAATATGTGTTTACACACAACTTCTCACAGGTTCCATTGGTGTGCTAGTGACTCTTTAGTGCATACTTGACTTTAAAAACCTACCTACCCCAGGGTTTGCCAATCACCTTGGCTCCCCTTAGCTCCTCAACGCCTCTTCAGGACACAATAGTGATGTAGAGGTCAGTTGGAGGAATCAGTAAGAGCTATGGTGGGCCCAGCATATGGACATTATTTGAAGTGAAAGAATTTTGGAAGAAGTGGATTTCTACTGAGTGCATGCAGCAAGAACAGTATTTGTAGTCCTCTCCAACATTTCTGCCTTTGGGAGTTTAATATTATGCCACAGTCACTTTAAGTTTGGCATGAGGGGAGCACCGCTAATATACTCCAACAGTGTTCACACGAACAAAGATCCCTCTGAAGATATAAAATTCTTGCACTGGAATTGATCTTCCCTGATCTTCCATGATTGTTTCTAGTACAACTAGAATGAATGAGTACTGTCAAGATGGGAGGGAGGAATATGCAAGAGGCACCCCGCTGCTCCTCTTATAGGAAATGACGGCAGTCATTCTAGTGGAATGAAAACAACGTCAGTGGGTCACTGTACACATGCTAGATTATTATATGAGACGATCATGATCATTTATCAACGACAATTACCTAGTCTTTGTATGTAGCTTAGATCTCTCATTTGCATAGATACAAGTTTAACTCTCAAAAATGAATTTACATTACAGTTTCACAATTTGCTGTTTGTAATATGTTGTCATATTACATTGCTGATTATATATTATAGGTATACTGTGTGTATAATGGATTATCACATGTATATCAAGCTATACTCTATTAAGAATATTGAATAACACTCTGCAGAGTGTAGTGACTATATGTAAAGTGCAGTATACTTTTAATAATTCCAAATTTTATTACATGGCCTGAATTTATATTGTCAGACAAATCAAATGGTATTTACATCCCAACTGTTTTTGTACAGTAGAGGAACTCTACACTATATTTTTAGTGACTTTCTTAATACTATGGCGTCACAATAGTTAGGTAAAATCTTACTTGAATCATATATTGATTGAAGCCTAAAACTTTCCATAACTTTTTTCAATTTTTTTCAAATAGATCTTTAATTTTTTTTATTACTTTGGGAACTCTCTGAGCTTTACTGACCTATTCTAATATGCATAATAGAGATCAACACTTTTGACTCACCACCATATTGAAAAGGTGTCTATTATCAGTTCCAACTTTGGTGTTGTGGCCCCTTCCTGTAATGTATTTGGCAGATCTTAATGAGGGGGGCAGAGGCACAACACTGACATTGGTGTTGATGGTAGATGCCGTTTTGATGTAGTAGAATGCTGGCAGAACTGCTTTACATGGCAAAATAGCTCAGCAGGGCTTAGGGAGCTCCTAAAATAGTATAATGATTAAGCTTTATTGTGACTATTGCTGATTCAAATATTAATTAATAAAAAAGAGTTATGCCCAGAGCTTTGCTTTAAAAGTTATTAAACATGTGAGACTGTGAATATGTCCTACTGTCTTGAGTACATATTGAAAGACACTCTATAATCATCAATGTCAGCAGTTCAACAGGTGTCACCGAGTTGCATAGGAATAGTGGTGTGGCACAAGCTTTACCTGCAATGAAATGGGTAAAACACCAAAACCTGTGTTTCTCCATCTACCTGGACTTGTAAGAAAAGCATGTTGCCATGGACAGCATATCTATATTCAACTTCCCTATCCTCCCCCCAAACAATCCTGCCAAGTAGCCTGCAGGAATTACTGGGGCATGCAAACAAGTTTCTTAGTCCACCAAGGGGCTTTAAAGAAAAAAGGTCGCCTTAAATAATGAAGAGTCACCCTTCCAACCAGTGCTGGACAAGTAGACAATTGGGAGTGGGTACAACAGAATCCTATTGGAATTATTGCCTTACCTAATAACCTAATTCACAGGTAATACAAGCAAAAGTCCTTACATGTCACAATATTCTCTAACAATATCATCTTTCATCCCACAAAACCTGTACCTTGAACTCCATCTAAAAGTCTGTGTCTAGATACAGCACTTATATCTCAATAATTGTCTGTGAAGCACATTGAGATGAATGTTTTCCGAGTCTTCTCACCCATCCCTCCCGCAGTGATCTTTTTTCAGGCCGTAAATTGTCCCTTCCTGGCAAGTGAAACAGTGACAAGCAGCACAGGGTGCTGATCGTTCTAAAACAACCTATATACACAGCCAAGAATATAAATGCTACTGCACAAAAACTAGGACTTGCATGATTGTGTCATTACTAGATGAAAACTTCTTGTAATAGATGCCAAATTAGTGGTAGATGGTGGCATACTCATTCTATTTTTTGGGAAGCAAGATTAGAACCTTTTTTTAAAATATTTCCTGCTGTAATGCAAACCTGCTGAGAGATTAAACTTGCTAGAAATACACTGACCTTATACTGTTCACCGAACTCTGCAGAGTAGTTGGATCCTTAAAGAGAAATGGTTTCTTTTTTTCAAGGAATGACCATCTTCCATAATTGCTGGCTGTAAATCTTCCCTCTCATGTTCCTTGGACATTTCTAACCAGCAAATGTATTGTATTTTTAGAAGATGGTAAATAAGGATATTCTGATTTTTTTTCCACTTTAAACACCAATTTCAGCCAAATTTTAATGCTGCCAATGACATGGTAGATTCCCTAATCCTTTAGATGTCAAGATGAAAATCGAGGCTAGTAGGGCTTGCTGAATAAAGACACAAGTAATAATAATATATAATATTAATATTAATACTCCTTACATTTGATAGTCTCCTAAAACAAAAAGTCTGTTAACGCCCTGTCTCCCGGATCTACCATCACTTGGAGCAAAATGGCTTCACTTCACTAGGAACACATGACCACTTTGTACAATACAAATAATTCATACAGTATGAAAAGCAGTGTGCGAAATGGCATGATAAACATAAAAATATACACATTTCTTCATGTCTTAATGTTTAAACAGAAGTATTTTGATCATATAATTATATTCAGCTGAGTAAGGTGGAACTTTAACAGTACATCTGTTTTCACAGCATATGGTGCTATCCCTTTTTATACATTTAGTCGTGAAATACACTTGAGCGTTAAAAGAATTTCCAGGCCAGAATGTGATATAATAACATTAAATGATTGTATTAAAATGATAGGACTGAATACAAATACTAAACTGTAGTAGTAGCTAACATAGTAACTAAAAACTTCCAGACTTTCCCCGATGAGTTTTCTAATAAGAATGTCAGTACTGTTTTCTTTTTTAAAATGTAAATGATTTTGAAAAAAAAATAATTTATTTAGGCTATTCCAGTAACATATGCTATTTATTTAATGTTTTCATTGAATTCATTCATGGGTTTCCAGATTTGCTGAAATGCTGGCAATAAAAAGCTAAGGTATACCCAGGCTTTTTATAATTCCTGTAGTTGTGTATCACCATTGTTTAATAATATGATATAATATATTCTATGATATAATATCTGATACAAAAGGTACATATGGCTTTTCCAACTGAGTTTACAAGATGTGGTAAGCAGAAAACAATATGTAAGGGAATAAGAACTAGAAGTAATGACTATTTAAAACCGAAAAGAATATGGGTAAGGTAAGTTAAAGACCTCTTTGGATTTACAAGTAAGGAAATTCCAGAAAGTAGGAGCAGCTCTAGAGATGTCTTGGAGCCATGCTTGGGAACAAGTTATGAGTAGAGAAGACAACATGCCAAAAGTTTCCTTTAATGTTATCCATTGTTCTTTGTTAAATGTCAACTTCCATCACTTCCATTTCACTTTCAATTTCATGTTAACTGGGAAGTTCAATCAAATTTTTGATTGAAGTCCCTGTTGGACATTTATACTTGTGTTACCAATGTCACTCAATTACTGAAATCACTACAAATAGCATCACACACTACTGATGACCATAGAATTAAATGGGTCATCCAGCTGCAAGGCAGTGGAACTCCCTGGAAAAGAGATATGTCAGAAAGTGAATAAGTCTACTGATATTTTCCCAATTCTGAGTTTTTGCTTTTAAATAAAAAAGATTATGGTGTGACTAAGACTCTAAAATTAGACTTATAACCAAGCAAGCTGCAGAAACATTGTGACTATCAGGTGTGCAGTGCCTGCTGAAGAACCCAATGTGTTCTTCATCGTGTCCAGCTGTGTTTATTTACATATTGTATATTTTTTCTTTTAGTGCATCTTCTGTGTTTGCAGTCGGGCAGAGATTTACAAAGTTTTACAAACAACATTACAGGAACATCAGCTGAATTTGTGGCATTTTAAAATTTATATCAATGTTTCCAAAGGATTTTCTTTTGCTTCATATTGAACATTAACTCTCAAGTCAGTATGACTAATAATACATATTCTTTTTAGTTTTTGGTACACTTTCTGCCCCATTTTTTCCTTTTACCCTTTCACTGCTATAAGACAGCTTTTATTTTAAAAACACATATAAAGTTTAACTGAAATATGTCATGTTCATAATGTGCTGTTATAATGAACAATGCAGATTTAAGAAGTTCAGTAAGGATCCCAAAAGTATACTTTTATAGAAGCAGAGGACCTGTAGAGTAAATTCATTTTGCCCTGATTTATTATTTCCCCATTAATACCAATGCTAATTATTTATTAAAGCACAACTTCCACTTTTAAAAGTGTATTATTCAGGCAGGTCAATTATTGCAGAATGGGGACAGGTAAGTGGATCAGGTTTATTTCCACTTTAAAATGTTTTTTTTTTTTAATGTTTTCAATAGATGCCCTACATTAGTCCCATCGATATCACCACCAGGTATTTGTTGGGAGCTTACCTTCATGCACAGATGAATAGATATGCACAGTTTATTGTAATAAAAAGCTCACCACAATGCATAGATGGTTTTTAAGTCTACTATGCTGGTAGTTATTTTGGTATAGCAATAAAAAGACACCCTCTCCTCTGTAAAGTCATAGTTTTATACTTTATGGGCAGAATGCATAGCTCCCTTGTATAGAGGGACTGACACTCTTTTTAACCAAATTTCTCTGGCTCCGTTTTTAAAAACTATTGAAAGTGTTTTACTATATGTAAACAGTCAATCCAAAGGACAAGAATGAAGGTGACAAAATGCATGTGTTAAACATTTTTTTTTACTTTATGGTAATGTGAATGAGGAATGGCAGGGTGGTGTTCTTTACCTACATAATGGACCAGATTTATTAAAGCTTTTTAAGACTGGATAAGATAGACTATCATGGGTGATCCCCCAAACCTGTGATGGATCTGGTCCAAGACTGAAACATTTACTAATGATTAGCAAATCGTTTTTAAGACATTCGTTCCAGGTTGGCTGGGTCACCCAGGTTTTTCTTTGATTGTCTATGTTCTCCAGTCTTAGAGAACATTACTAAATCTGGCCCAATCTGTGCTAGAAAGTTCCCCTTTTTCCCACAAGAATGAGCTTTCCCAAATACACAGTTATATTGCTAGTGGTGGTATGTTTGGTTTGGGATGGGAGGTTGTTAAATCTCTGCAAAGAGACTTCTGCTTCCACATAGACAACAAGGGTCTTTCTCGCCAGCCTAATGACAAGGGCATGCTTTTCTAACTCAGGCTAAAGAAGAGGACAAATTGTAGAAAACAAATTGACTTTGAACTCTTTTTGTTTTTATGTGCCCACACATTTATTTAACTGGTTTAAACTATGTTGCAGCTAAAATTCCTTACCAGTGACTATAATGCTGTGGCATTTACACAAAGTTATACATGCAGTCCATAGTTTGCAGCAAAACTTTATTTCTCTGATTTGTTAGTTGTGTAAGCCAAGCCTGGCAACAATAGCTGTTCTTCTGCATATCATGAAATGTTTTGATGTTTCTGTCCCATTTCTATAAATCTCTTTACTAAAAATAGCTGCAGATAAATTGCAGCATATGCTTATAATAAGTATATCTTGGAAACAGAGTCACTTCCAGCTTCTTCCTGGCAGGAGATTAATTGCACAGGTGAATTGTGCAGCCCAACCTGTAATTTGTTCTTCTGCACAAGAAAGCCAGTCTATCCCCCAATATGCTCCTACTGATATGCAGAGTTGCCTCATTTCAATACAACATTTGCCAGCTGCATAAATGTCCTAATATTTGTACATGCTGCTAGTGTGTACAGAAGCTTTACCTTTATTTGCAAAACCTTTATTGAACCGACACAAAAACGTGAAGGATCCAGCAGAGATAAAATAAAAGGCTCTTAAAACTATTGTAAATAAAAAAGTAGGTGAATAGTATTAGCTACCCTTTGGAATTAACTTTTATGGGATTTTAGAGCAGGCTTAAAGCTTTACAGTGGGAATGTAAAAAGAATCCTAATTGGGACACAAAAAAATGTTAACAAAAATGTTTTACCAATTTAAAAACTTTTAACTCTTAGTTAATCTACCCTAAAACAGAGAATCACCAAAGCCAATCTCCAAGCAAATTTGAACCCAGCATCCTTAACCCCTCCCAACTAAACTTTTGCTTTAAAAAATGTTAAATCATTAAAAAATAATGGCCATGTGCAGCCCAAAGTCTTTTTTTCTTCTTCTATTTACAACATACATTGTTCTTTTTCGGGTGTCCACATCTTTTTTTGCATGACCTTGGCTGACCAATGTCAAGGTCCTCTCAGGATACAGAAGAGAAGAGTGAAGCAGTAACATAAGTGCAAGGGAACAGTAGGAGACCAGCTGGAACAGCACAATCTGCAACACTTGCTTTTCAGTCCTCTGCACTGGAAATGGCGCTGTCAAAGGACTTAGACAGAGGTTTTAACAAATATTATTAAATCTTTTTTTTTTAAATATCAAGAAAAAAAGTAAAATGTGTAAGATAATTTGGAGATAAGAAGAGAGTTGGAGTAGTGTTTTAATATTGCCCCAAAATAAGCAAAGCTAAGCTAAAAAGTAAACCTATTACAAATCCTATCTATTTAATTTAAACTGAGCATGTGATAAAAGCTACATAAGCAAAAATTACCTACAGTAAAAATGTTAAAAAAAATCAGTACATCGAGGAACACATGCAGCTAGTTATAGTATGTTAATACTGATTTTCCCCATCTTCAACCTCCCTGTAGACCTCACTCCAAAGGAATGGCTGTTTGTACTAAGATTTTAGAAACTCATACAGGCTCTCAGAACTTTCTTTTTAAAATTTTACTATAAAAATCCAAGACACAATGAAGAGTGGGTAGCAGAGTATTTATAGGATACACAACAACTTCTTGTAGCAATGTAAAGTCCCAGATTCAATTGACATTTGCATGCTGATCCCAAAGGCAATGATACCTCCTATTAACAGCAGTAACTGGAGAACCAAATTCTGGAACAGCATAGAAACTCTGAACTCAACTCTTTATTAGTTAAAAACAATGCTGAATAAATTACTAGATCCGCTGCTGGTATACTGCAATCATTTCTACCACTCACATTGCTTTCCTTCTATCACCTTTCTATAGGTGCCTGGTAAAAAAATTGAAAAACATTTAATCAAAGTCCTGAACCTCTCCATCAAGATAATCATCTATCAACACAAGATAAATACATGTGGAGCATGTATACCCGAGAGCAAGGGCACATGTATATTAACAAGGGAAAGCTTGCTTGAGGATGTCTAACCTGTATTTTGTAAAACAATTGCTACATGACTGCAGGTTTGGGGGCCATACACAGATAAAACTTAAAAAAAGATGAGAATCTTTGATAAACCAGAGGAAGCCACATCTTTGGTCCTTGTGTGTCTGATTTTGTAAGGAACTTGCGTACAAAAACATCATACCTAGGCTGCCCTCAAGGATCAACACATACGTTTAGTATTACTGTAAAAATAGCAGTAAATTTAGTAAATTTGGTTTCAAAGGGCTTGATTTAATATAGCTCTCCAAGGCTTGAACTTTCATCAGTGAAGCTGAGTGATCCAGCAAACTTTAAATGAATCTGGTACAGGATTGAAAACACTTGTCAAAAAACAGCAAATGGTTTTAAGAAATACATTCCAGGTTGGCTGGATCACCTAGGTTCACCCATAATAATCTATCTTCTCCAGTCGTGTAGAGGTTGAAATCAGGCACAGTGTGAGAAAACTGCTAAGCCTAAGGCAAAGAATGATTGTTTGCCCTGTACTTCTAGGGGGTCATGTATAAGTGAATAAACACACGGTGGGCAGCTTGCTTCTTACAGCGTTCTTGTAGCTGCTCCAGCAGGCCTTGTGTAATTTTGACATATAGTAATGCATTACAGAGGATAGTTAGTTGAAGTGCAGTTATACTTTAGGATCTGTGGCTGAAGGTAAGAGATTTTTTTAATTAATTTGTCATGTAAGTAAACACACCCTTTAAGCTGTGCGGTCTGTTGACACGCACCTACTGTATATCCCAGTTGCAAACATTCAATATAATGATGGCTATATATCTGATTGAGCCTGACATTCACTCCCACTTTTCTTTTAACAAAGCAGCCAATAGAGCAATAATCTAATTTTGCTGTATAAAAGTTTGGGAAACAGTCCATTATCATTTCCTCATGGGGGAAATCACTCCTGCAGGTTATACAGTATAAAGCAAAAATGCAATAAAGCAATATTAAATGTAATTATCTATTATCAGTCATCGGGTACTCCTGCTTCAACATTCTATACTACATTCAACAACACATTTATTTTGCTTTTAGGAGCTGCCTTTACTGATGTATGACATGGGGAGATATCATACAGACAGGCGAGCATCTCTAGTTAAAGGAATTAAAGATAAGTCAGTCTGGCTGTACAACAATTGCTGAGAATGACATGGAGACTTTGCTGCTAATACGTATTTGCTCTAATCATTCTGGACCAGACATTGTTACCTGGAGCAAGGGTTCTTAAGTTGAAGACATTTCTGGCTTGCTTAAATTGAATCTGCTAAGTGTGATGCTAAAGTCACAGAATGTAAATTAATGTAGAAGTCTTCAACTCTGTAGGAGGAAGCTGCACACAACCAGGCGCTCCTGACACTTTGTGCTTGATCGCTGCATATAATTATTTAAAATTGCTCCCCCACCCTTAGTTTAGTAGGAAAAGTAATAAATATTGCATAATGAATACTCTTCTTTCAGGTCTATCAGAACTGACCCAGAGTTAGTAAGCCTGATGATCATTATCATTTTGCAACAATTATATATTTGATATATATATAGCCAATTACAAGTGAATTGCAATCCTGGTATAAGAAATCCAATGCCATCAAGCAAAGACTCATCCAAATTCTGCAATTAGCATAAAAGACACTGGACTGCAGCAATCAATCAGTATATATACCATCAGATAAGTACAACTTAGCAACATTTCAGGCAAATCACATTGCCCTTCAAGCCACAATGTATCATTGCATTCACATACATCAATCAGTATATATATATCCTCAATATGAAAATTATATCATCCGTAATAGCATATTATATGTCCACAAGATACATTATCATCTAAAAATCTATATCACTTTTACAATATATCCCAGTGGAATAATTACATATCTGAAAGATGACATCCAGATGATCTGAATAAAGAATAAATAGACAACAATTATGCTTGTATACACCCACATGTAATTTTCTTCTTGAACATAGATGTAAATTAAAATCTACATTAAAGCCAAGGGGTTTAAATGATGCATCCATTTGACTTCATAGGATTTCAAAGTAATTTATGATTGCCTTTTCTGCTAAGAGTGTGAATTAAGTTGATCACCATATAATTCAGTTGTGAAATACTATGTCCATGCTCAACAAATCATCTCACTAGAGGTAATATTGTCCCTTCTTGTGATTCTATCTTTCACTTTTTGGGTAGTCTCACTAACATAGAAAAGCCTACATTTGTTCATATGAATCAAATAAGAACTTTGGCAAGTGATATAATGTCTAAAATACACTCTGTTTCCTTTTTGCAGGTAATGAAAATATGTATTCTTTGTTCATTGTGTTGCAGTATAAACAGGAAAGGCGTGGGAAAGGCCCATTTTATTTTAGGCAATGTTTGAACTAGTATTGAGGTTGTGCTGAGGTTACCACCTATTCCTGCTACTAAACTGCTTTTTCAGGTTTGAAACTCTGGACCTGATTTATTAAAGGCTGGAGATCAGTGAAGCTGGGTGATTCAGCAAACCTGGAATGGATTTCTTCAAAGTCTTTTGCTCTTTGTTAACAAATGTTTTTAATCCTGGACCAGATTCCTTCAAGTTTTGCTAGATCACCCAGGTTCACTAATGAAAGTGTATCTTCTCTAGGGGTGAGCGAGAATGCCTCTGACATTCTCGTGAAAATTTCCTGGAACTTCCAATAGGTCTGCAAAATTTCGGCGAACCAATTTTGCAGACCGATTGGAAGATCAAGGAAATCATTACGGGATGGTTCTCATTCATTCATGATGAGCACAGCCACAGTACTCCTGTGTTCTTGGATAGAGAATTTCTATCCAAGAACACATACTACAGGGCTGTAAGAGCAATCAGGGGAGCGGAGCTGTCACCTCTTCTCCCCGACTGCTCTTGCAGGTCCCAAAAAATTTGATCTTGACGGCCGAATTTACACAGGCCATTCCCGCTTACATGTTACATGTTCAGTAAGCGAGAACAGCCCGATTCGCGCGAGATCGAATTTTAAAATCTTGCTTGCTCATCCCTAATCTTCTCCAGTCTTGGAGAGCTTTAATAAATCTGGCCCTCTTTGTAGTGTCTCACCTGCATCAGCTCACAGTGCCAAACCTGAGGAAGTAGTTCAGTAGCAGGAATAAGTAGTAACCTCAGTTTAACCCCAGTACTAGTCTAAACATTGCCTAAAATAAAATGGGCCATTCTCACACCTTTCCTGTTTACACTGTAACACAATGAACAAAGAATAAATATTTTCATCATCTGCAAAAAAAGAGACAGGATATATTTTAGACATTATATGACTTGCGAAAGTACCTACTTGATTTATGGACAGAAAATAAAAAGATGAAGGGGTAAGGTCAGGATAACATGCACAGGGAGGGTGGTTCAGGTAATCCCTGTAGCCCATCAGATAGCAAGCACGATGAGCTTAAAAAACTTTCTGCAGATTCTAATGCTTTTATTTTGCTGAGAAATAGGACTAAGACTCAAGAATAACTAAAACTAAAAGTAAACCAATCGGTTGTTAGGAGTCTTTGTTTTTCTGAGTAATAGTAAAAGAGCTGTAACAAATTAAGAAATCGCTGGATATTTGATTTATAAAAACATGCCAATTTCTCCTAATGCAAGCACAGGTATTTTTCAGAACAATAGATTTTGCAGTAGATAATGCAATTTATAGTAAAACTGTTACTGTATACAGACCTTATGCTGTGTTATAAAGCCCAGCTGCAAGCTTTATAAATAACTATATGAATACAAATATTGTTAAGTTCTTTTTAAAATCTGCCATATTGACACATAAATGTATGACTCCTTTAAATGCAGGAAAGGTAGAGCTTTGTGTATAACCTGGATTTGAGCTGTGAATGTTTGTAAGTATGATTTCATGCAACATTTAAAGAAGGAAGTAGTTTGGCTTTCATTGTGCAATTTGCTTTACCACAATACATTTATCACAAACATTACAAACTCATTTATTTGTCCTGGAAACATTTTAAGTACTTTTCCATGAAGTTCTTTTGGATTCTGTTACAGAGAAATAAATTCAAGCAAGAATAAACTACGGCTCACCACAATGTACTGGATATGAGTTCTCATGTATTTTAAAAATATAATGACGTTTTACATATTTAAATGTACTAGAAATCACACTGGGACGATTGTGAACACATATTATACATTGAATCTGGGGGTAAGGTGTGTGGGTGTGCTGAAAAGATATGGCTGCCCTTCATCTTAAATCTGGAAGCCTCTACACATAAGCCACATATAAATAGGCGCTATGAACTTTTGTAAAATGCTATTTTATTAATTTACAAAAGAGCCCTAGATCCTCTTCAATCATTAGGGACCCTCACAGTCAAGATTAAATCGGCCCACCAGAGGACCAGGGGATGCTCCAGTGGGTTCCTTGTTGATCCAGGCTGAATCTTTAATTTCATTGTTGAGCAGTTTTCTCTCGATAATTGCTCGATAATTTTGGCTGGTACTAGAATGCAAGGTGTTTCGGCAACAGGGGACTTTTTTTTTTTTTTAAGCAGCAGGGGCCCTCTGAGAGCCCATTAGAGGGTCAGTCAGAGACAACTACCAGGGGGGCCACAAGTCACTTCTGAACAGGGCACCAATGTTTCTGTGTCCACCATTGTTTCAGAATGAGAATTGTCTGAGACAACTGCTTGTGTGAGAAGGGATTGGGACTTCAAAGTCTCAATAAATGAAATGATTCCCGCATTCGGTGTCAGATCTAATCATATCAGTGCTCAACCCAGAAATTTTTTTAAGCTGGGAGGGTAGAAATTGTAGGTGGGTGGCAGCCCCTGTATTGTCGCTAAACTCTTTGGTAACCACCCAAAAACAGCCGGGTGGGTGCTGAAAAGTGCCGGGTGGTGCACCCAGCTAAAAGGGCCTGGGGAGAACCCTGCATATGAAATACTGTCTTCTTGGTTGCTTAGAGAAGCAGGCAGAGAGACACAGTCATGAATGATCTACCAAACAACACTTCTTACAGGTCTGTCAAAACAGAGTAATTATCCTTGTGCTTTAATAGGCTGTAATAGGAAATTATCGGAGTTGGGCAGCTTTTACCAATGTTTAAGAGACATTGTCACCTTGTATATTCTGGAAAATGGACAGTGACTCAACATAGGGCCCATTTTTCGATCACATTGTCAGCCTCCCCCCACAGCTCCTTTCTTTCTGCAAAACCCAACATTTCCAGGCATGGAGGAGCATGTTACTTCTTCGCTTGTTATATTGGATGAATTCACTAGCCAATCCTGTGAGTAAGTCTTGCTTTTAACTTGAGTCTTGGAGTGTCCTAGAACAAGGAAAAGAGAGCAAAATGTTGTTTACATTAATTCTTTAAATGTTTAGGAAACTACAATACCTGTTTTGTTATTTTTAAATAATATTATTCACATTAAATTTAACATTTCCTTATGAAAAACCAGAAATCAGCCAAATACTGTATTTTATTTACAATTGAGTAGATTGGGGAGAAATAAATATTTCAGTCTGTGGCCTTCTTGGGGAGATATTCCCTCATTTCTGTACCTGTTTTTTTGTAGGGGGAGGGAAATCTTTTTAATAAGACTGAAGAAAATGTCATCAATCAAACACACACTGTAAATGAAATGGTGTAAAAGAGAAACATGGGGTGGTGCAAAGTGACCAATAGGATCAACAGGTAAAAAGGCCATGTTGGATTGGAGATACAGAAAAACAGACATGGTTGTGTTATTGCTTTCAAAAGTCAATGTCATATGCAATTTTCTATTTTCCTTTAGTTACACTTTGATCATTAAATCCCATGTCACCATCTTATAAATGGGTACCATTCATTATTCATATAAAACTACATACTTTTGCTTAGTATGTTCAGATTGCTAAAACAAACTATTTTTGGTTGTTCTTCCATGTACTTCCACATATCTTTAAGGGAGAAAAACAATATCATTATCAAAATAAAGTAGCACCCTCTGTTACTTAACATGATTGAAAAACAAATAAAGACTGTTGATAGATGGAGATTTGGTGCTAAAATTGCCGTACAATAAGCCAAAGGGCCTTCCAACTATTACTTTTTAATATAACACATTTGTTATATTCTGGTTATGATGTACTTTGAAATACAGAAGCAAAATCACTTTATTATTTGGATGCATATTATAATAACAATGCAGGCAAACGTGTTACTGGAAAGACTGATTGTTTTTGATTCCACTGAAGTCTTGTTTCCATACAATTCTCCTAACTGGATAGATGGTTTATTTCCATAGCTAATGATTGTATTTTGTTTCAGAAAATAAACCATTAAATGCTCACTTAAGATGTGAAATTTAGCATTGATTTAGATACTGAATAGACATTTAGCCAGATAAAATTTTATAGATTTTGTAGGAATTTGTTAATTTCCTATTGCTGGGCAGATTTAAAATAATATACATGTGTGAAGTGACATTGATGAGCCAGTGTAGTGCCATTTGGCTAGTCTGTCTTGGTCTTAAAATCAGATTAAATCAAAGTATATTGCTATTTCAATTACTGCTGATTGGAAATCTCCACATATAAGTTATATCAATATAAATGTAACACCGTTAACAGCATTCATACAATAAAACACGTTGGTTTATCCAGACAGGTGTACTCTGAAGGATAGTGTGCTGATGATTTAGGATACAGCCTAAGGAATTCTATGTAGAAGGTACTACAATTAAGTGGGTTTAATTTGTTTTACTTAAATGGAATGAATGAAAAAAAGTTGAAATCCAAGTAAAATGAAAATCCAATAGGACAAAATCTCAATTTAGTAATGAATAATGTAAACTGTACTGTGTGTACATGTAGAACTGAACTTTACAAATCTGAAACCCCACTGGGTACCTGTTCTTGGCTATACATGTGCACCTATCCACACAACCAGGACCTCTCAAATCTTTTAGTTTTCTGTTAAAGGATTGGAACCTAGTAGATACAAAGTAAATGTAGCTAATCTGGTTGATAGGGAAAGATACATATCCATATACCATGTTTCTGTTAATTAATATTTTATGATATTTAAAGCATGCTCTTTTTAACCATTAGCTGCAGGTACTATAGAGAAATTCATTTTCAAGATAAACAGTCAGATATCTTCTTTGCCCTATTATCCCTGTGTTCTTATTTTGTGTTTGCATTAGTTATTAGAACTAGACTGTAAAGTCCCATATGGATGTCAAATATTGTCATTGGAAACAATCTTTGGTAATTATTTCCAATGACAGCTGAATAGAAAATCACTGCCACACACATGCCATCCCCATAGAATTGCATGGTCATTCATTTCAGATTTTGCTCAAGACAAGAGCGACCATTGGTTTTGGACGATAATCATCTGGCTTGTATACCTAGCTCAAGGCTGCTGGAATTGGAAAGCAGAGGGAGCTGAGCTGCTGAACCAAATGTACATCTGTTGTATAGTTTTAGGATGAATAACTCCACAATCCTATCAACTACAACTAACAGCCAATAGAAGCACACCCATGACGCACCTTAGCATCTGGCTGTATTATTTATCAATGTAATTTATGTCTTCCTATTCTAACAATAATCTCTACTTTGCCTGGGTTTTTTCCTTTGCGTATGTAAAGTTCTTTATTCAGAAGACAGTCAATACACAAGACAGAATTAGTCTTTTTGTTGCAGTCCCTGGATACAAATTCATTCTTTAGAATTCCAGTTTGGGATTTAGAATTGATATCCATTCTTATTTTGATGCATATTTCAATAACAATGCAGGCAATTATGTTGCTAAAAAAAACTAGATGCAAAAGTTTCTTTCTTTTTTTTCAAGTAAAGAATCTTTATTTTCCAAAATAGTGCATTCAGCCTGCAAGACGGTCTATTTTATTCGAAAATTAGCTATTTTAAACTATATGGAATAGTGGAATATAGTTTAATAGAATATAACAACTCATAACAATAAAAATGACCCCACTGGAGTAGTTTACAGATATGAGATTCAGTTTTTTACAACCTCAAAGCCAATAAAAAGAAGAAATTATTTTATTGAAACAATCAAGAAAACAGTTTTCAAATTTTAAAAGATGAAGTAAAATCAGTTTATTTTATCAATTGTTATACATAGGAAGGTAGAATGATAGATAGAGACACCAAGTCCAATTAAGTAATGTCGTTAAATATTCTGGCATCTATAACATCAGTTGTGTGATGTTTTCTCTTTTCTCTTTTAACCTTTGAAGTAGATGGTAAGGAAAGTAGTAGCGTGTTTCACAGTCTCAGCCTAACATCCTAATTAAATGAGTCTCATCTTATGTATACTGAAACAATTTTTTTTTTAAAATAGATGTATATATTAATTAGATAATAGAAAATAGATTTTCAGAGTATGCTATAAGGCTATATTCAGACTGACAATGAGATTATGGTGTGCTTACTGCTTCCTCATATCAATGAACCCCCTATGCCTTGGGGGGGACGTTACAGGTAGGCTCATACCCTCAGCAGCCACATAGACTATATTGCGGGTGGCAGCGGATGGTTCAGTACCTCTAACTGCCACCTGATGTAAAATCTGCAGACGCAGTGGTGTGTGTGACCGAATAGGTGGCAAGGTGCCAGCTGCTGGAAGCCGTGCAGAATACTTAGATCCTAAAGTTTGAACCTAGCCTAAACAAAGCTAACAGTTTTTTAGTTTTTTTTCAACATCATTGAACCCATTTTCAACATTCATTACCCATTTGCCTGTAAAAAATCCAAACAATTTGGGGGCAAAGACTTCTAAAAAAAAATAGATCATAGAAGCAAGGGAAAAATTTGAGAAGGGGAGCAGAAAAGAAATAGGAGTTATATCTGCAATGAAATGTATGCCTAAATTTTAATCCACTTTAAAAAATAGAATTGAATGTTTGTGTTAAAATGGAAAAACTGAAAATGTAGCATTTAAACTGATGATAAGGACTTGAAAATGTGTTCTTTTTAGATTGTGTGCTCCATATTATTCTTGTATGTTAGTTCTCCTTACATTTTTTAGGGTTTAGTTTTTTTTTTTAATCTTTGTCATTGGTTTACCAGACACTCTTACTGACATAAATAGCTAGAGTGATGGTGGGGTTTATGTCTCTATGTTAATGTTTCAGGAAATAAAAAAACATAATGAGCCCACAGTCTGATTTTGTTTGGGATGCAGGTGGCTGGCATTTGAGCACTGACAGACTGCACAACCTCCAAATTATAAGCACTAAAGGCAGTTCACATGAATATAAGGCGATTGGTCAACAGTTTTGCATTAGTGTTGGTCACTTCTTAAAAAAAAAAAAAAAAAAAAAAAAATATTTTTTTACTTTCCCTTTAAAACTTTTGTGAGTTTTTTTTTTGGCTTCTAGGGACCAAGAATTACGTAACAGCCATGCATTACCTATTGTTTTATGGGTGATTAGATTTATTGACCCTGGAGAAGATTTGTGAATCCTGCAAACACCAACACATGGGCCAGCTATATTTATCATCCTGATTCAATTGTGCGCTCTGAAACAGCAAGTACATTTATCCTCCAAATGATGCAAAAAGAACTTGTCTTGCTACCACCTGCTATTTCCTCTTAGCTTTTACTGACACAGATTATTGATTTGATGGATGCGACTTGTTAACTTTGTATCTTCCTAGAGAGTTACATTATGGATATTGCAGAGGAAGGATTTAGAGCCAAGATTTTCTTAAAGGAGAATCATCATAAATTAAATTGTTTAATAAAATACAGGCATGAATATCATATGTTCCCTATCTCCCATTTGAAATAAAAGGAAATTCAGAGAATTCTAATTAGTTCCTTTAATATCCATGAGGATTTAATATATTCGTCTAAAAACTGCTAATGCACATGGTACTGCACCACCTGTAACTCATCAACAAGCATTGGTGCTCTGTGGTGCCATTCTTTTTGTTTATTGTAATTTGTTTTTTAAATATCCATGTAGTATACATGTATTTAACTACAACACCAAGTAAGGTTTCTAACATGCGTTAGCCTTGCGGTGCCATTCATTTTGATTAGCACCCCTAGGCACCTTTCTGTTGGACCTGCAGAATGTTGTACCACGATGCAAAAATAAATTATGCCCTTCTTTTCGTGCTCTGCCATCCTTATCCCATAGATATAAATTTGATGGTAACCCATTCTGTATGTGATTACCTGTAATTTACATTTTGGTAATTTAACTTTCCATCATCCTTTGCACACATGTTAAAATGTATTCCTGGTATTGGAAAGTAGAAGCTGTGTAGGTATTAGCGATACAGCTGATACCTAGAATTTCTACCATGTGCATTACTGAATTTCCTGCTCGCCTGCCGAATTCGACAGTTGACTACATATATATCAATAAATACATTAAATAAATTGTAAGATTATTTTAAAATCAATAAATACTATTCAAGTGGACACATTGATATATTAAAAAGATATATCAGTTTTATGCCAATGAACGAATCAATATTGTGTAATCAAATTAACTCTAATAATTAAAAGTAATTGATTTTTTTATTTGTAAATTCAAAACTAGCCCATTGTTTGATATTTCCAGACAGTCTCATCATAGTGGATCATGATTTATCCAGTAACCTTTAAATGGTTGGCCAGCTACTGATTTATAGCTATGGGTAGAAATTTTGATTTGATACTGAAAATTTCAATTTTGAGGACAACTTTTATTGACGTACTTGGTTGAATACATAGTATTGTCACCAAAAAAGGGAGGCTTCTGGAGGAACATGTGGTAATATGTTCCAAAAAAAATTAAAAGCATTTTGTTCTTCAAATTAATGTAGAAGTATAGGCATTCTTTAATGCCAGATGCTGACTTTGTTATAATAATTGAAAGATCCCTAAATTGTGATGTGTTAAAGCAGAACTATTTTTGTTGCTGTTTTTTTAAGTGCAAACATTTTACAATTATAAAAAGTGCATGCATGCATGTTTGCAAAACTATGTGTTTTTACCCCTACAGGAGGTCTCCCATTTGCCAATTTCTGGCAAAGCATTAAAAAAAGGTACTATAGAAAACTGGTGAGGAAATGATTGATTAACTTTCTTAAAGGTGGCACCTCTTCATCTCCCATTAAACTAGGTGCAATGGGAAATTGGATACCATGAAATATGGATAATGCAAATGATAACACAGATCTGAAGGGATACAAGAAGTTGACAAGATAAATATGGGCCCCTATATTTAATACCGGGCAGTGTACCCATTGACTGTTGGAGGTTAGAGGCAGAATTAAATCTGGCTAGTGAAAAGTGAGTAATTCCTAAATCTTCTTTTCAAACCATAGAGAAATATTCACACCTAGCAATGCTAGTGCTATATAAGCATGTCATGTTTTAATATTCAAACTCATTTAGTGCTTTGAGTCTAGTTGGGTCATTTTTTAGTGTATGCAGTTTAATTTGCAGATTAGCTCAATTTCAATTTCATGTCAGTGCAGTTTGCATGTAATTTGCATAACATTTGCAAAAAAATCTACATCTCATTGACAGTCTTCAGTCACTACAAAGGTCAAAATCCAACTTAACAAGGTGAATCCTATCTAAATGTTATCTGAAAATGTTGTATTAAGAATAGCACTACTATATTTATTATGTATTGTCGGTGACTTTTCCCTTTATATCCTAAATTTA
Source organism: Pyxicephalus adspersus (assembly GCF_032062135.1). Taxonomy (NCBI): domain Eukaryota; kingdom Metazoa; phylum Chordata; class Amphibia; order Anura; family Pyxicephalidae; genus Pyxicephalus; species Pyxicephalus adspersus. The sequence continues at coordinate 154,612,630 of NC_092858.1, read as the reverse complement.
AAACACTGTTCCTAGTAGATTTTCTACTAGAGAATGTTTGGTGGAAGACAGATGTACTACTTTATAGATAGTTAAAAGACCACATTGGGGTGTATTTATAAAGCAGTGAATGTTCCACTCGCCAAACATTTTCTGGTTAGGAATCAATCTAATAAAAACACATAGGGCCTGATTTTTTGAAGCTCTTCAAGCCTGGAGAGGATACAATTTCTTCTGTAAACCTTGGCAATCCAGCAAAGCTGGAATAGATTTCCTAAAGGATTTTGCTATTTGTTAGCAAATGTTTTTAATCCTGGATCAGATCCATTCCAGGTTTTTAGATCACCCAGGTTCACTGATGAAAGTGTATCCTCTCCAGTCTTGGAGAGCTTTAATAAATCAGGCCCATAATACTGTGGAGTATGTGATCAGATGTGTTTTGAAATAAGGAGATGAAAGTTCTGGGAACTACTGCCAGTGCATACAAACATTTAGTAAGTTGGGCCTTTCAGTTGGGACTGGGAGGTGCTGAGGAGCACTAGTGGAAACCATGAATCCCCAAAGAACACTAGCATAAACAAATTGTCTACAAATTGTTTAAAAAATCAAAGCATCTCTAGAAATTAAGGCTTTAGGTATATATATATATATTTTTTTTTTTTGAGAGGGCCAATTAAGGTTGAGGACCGTAATAATTGATGTTGCAAAATATATAATATCTGACTCACTATTGACCTTGGAAGACGTTTCTATGTAAGTAAAATATTTTTCCACTGATGTTTTTTTAAATATTCATGGTATACAAATAAATTAATTCATAGCTAGATTAAAATATATAAATTGAATCATTTCAAAAATGAAATACTTTTCAGAACTTACTTCACAAATTTAAATTTCAGTAATTTGCATTAGGGTGTCCCTAAATCTCTAAGGAATTTTTATATATGCATAATTCCTAATTAATAAAGAGCAAGTTGAGGGTGATGCTCTTCAGAACCTACGCATAGGAATCTGCCAGAACCTCCCATCAGTTATGACCTGCCTGCTCTGTATAAAGTAGTATAGGTAGTTCCCGGGTTTCATACCAGATAGGGACTGTAAGTTCTTAAGTTGAATTTGTATGTAAGATGGAACGTGTATATTATATAGTAAATGCAATGTGGACAGATGTTTGTCTCAACATATTATTAGGCAGTGTGGTGTCAGTTACTGTGAAAAATCCTCACTGTGAGTTAATCACAAACAAAGCCAAAAAAAGACTTTATGGAGCCTAGACAGTCATTAACTTCTGGAGCAAAGTTTGTCTCTGTCATTAAAGAGTTACAAAATGTTGCAGAACAGCAAAAGACCTCTTCTACAAGTCATGCAGACCGCCCCTCCGTCCCATGAAGCCTCTGTCCTGCACACGAAGAAGCAGGGAAGCTTCATACCTATCTGTTCATATCTAGGAGTTGTCCATATGTTAGATGTCCTTAGCTTGGGTACTACCTGTACAGGAACCAAGTGATGAAATCAATGGGTCTAAAAGTATGTAAACAAATCTTCATTAGCATGATGCTGAAATTGAAAAATCAGGGAAGGTAAATATTAAGTGGATTGTACTCCCCATGTGAATTATAACCGCTATTTACAAACTCTAACGAGATCTCATTCATTATTGTACAGCCTATGTTGCTGTTGCACGTCTTTTGCTTTTATGGAACGCACAGCATAATCTTTGTCTTCCTTCAATCCTAATAACTACCGTTGGTCCAAGTAATTAAAAACTATTTTGTGCTTTGTAATTGAAATAACTGCTCATTATGTTTCTATTTGACAGTAAGGAAATGTTTCAGCATTCATCATGTGGCAGTGACTGCCAACCCGGCCTTTATTATGATGTAGTTAATGTATACAAAGGATTTTATGCCCAAATTTGATCTACAAAAACAAAATTTGACCTTGTTAAACATTAGATTTATTGTCTTTTCTTAAGAAGTTCCCTGTTCCCTTGTAAAATGTATTTTCTTACATTTCTGACCCTACATGGGCCATCACTTTTTTATTGCAAGCTTTTTAAGGAGATGATGATAAACTGAAATTTACAAGCAGAGTGACCTATTCCAGCTATGTCTGCTGTGCAGGGATAAAACAACATTTCCTGGCAAATATACAATTTGTGGTTTAAATGTAATGATCTCACCCGAAAGGTACAAGCAAAACAAATAATATTTTAATGCTTACTTAGAGTATTTTCCTTTGCTTATTGTTATTTATTTGCCATGTGCCTTTAATTTGCCTGAATTTTTGAGTACAGGAATAGCCAGTTCTGTAACACATCCCTCTCCATCCTTGAAAGTGAGAACCACATAATCTTTTGTGAGTGTCTAATGGCTGTTTGTACTGGTCCTGCTCCATGCTTCCTATATAAGCTTATATTTAACACCTGGGGAAAAGCAAATGGTTGTACTATAGCAGTGTTTTTCAACTAGTATTCCTAGGGTTGCTCCAAAGGTTTGTATAGGTTTTCTGAGCAATCAACAATTTCTGACTCCTAGATTAGTTTACCAGTCATTTAATGTAAGAGGAATTATTCCCAGTAAATACCGCACTAAAATGCTGTGAGTTGTGGATTTTGTTAATTATAGCAAGGGTTCCCCAAGACCTGAAAGTTTTTTCAGGAGGTTCCTCCATGTAAAAAAGGTTGAGAAACACTGCATTATAGAGTATCTCTTAAATTACAGCTCTGACACTGCTGGGGCTTCTAAGTATCATTGAACCTTATTAAACCACATCCCAAAGAGTGTCCTTCCTTTCCGCTCCATGACCTCCACTAGGTGCTCGCTGTTTCTATAGTGGGATACACGGCAATGCACTATACACCCCTATGGTGATGTATGTACGTGACTTTTAAGATGACGTTTGATGTTTATACTTACCCAACATACAAATACATTCTTATTTATATGTTATGTTTTTTGACTTAGAAAATTCACCTCCTTTTTCCTGATGAAGCAGACTCTGTTCTGTGAAACACGTAGAAACTAAAGTTATTCACACACAAGTACAACTGAACTCTTTCTAGTGGAAACAAAATCTTGTATGTAATCGAGGACGCACATGCTATGTTATGATATGAATGAAAAGGTATTTTAATATACAACACTTGTTTTATATATTCCCTAGTTTTTAAACAATGTTTGAAAATAAAATACAATGATTTTTAACAGATGTAGAATGTGTATTGTTGTAATACCACACAAAATCCCTTTCCAATACAATGGGGGAATTTTAACTTTTCCCTAAAAAACAGGTAACCTCCAGGTCGATGGAACAGAACCTGGTCATTAGGTGAGGGGAATTTGTACATTGCAATAGAGTCCTGACTGACTGGTTAAAGAAGGTTTGGCTGCTAACAACAAAAATTCTTAAGATCTGCTTAGACTTTCAAGACATCATATGCAGGATGTTAACCTTACGCATCTCTATTGCATTTAGACCAAAACAGTTTTGTCTTGGACATGCTCTGATCTGTAACTGCATAGTGGGAAAGCCCCAACAATATGCTTTTTCTTCCTTTCAGTAATTAATCACTATTAAATAATCACTATTAAATGACTAGCACTGTGGACGGCAGAAATAACTGTTGGATCTTCTGTTTAATTGAATTATTGTATAGGGTGTTACACCAATAGACTTGTAAACTAGAGAAGTTTGGCACCATTGTATATATATATATATATATATATATATAGCTCTGACATAAAGGTTTGGGTATTATGGAAAGATTAAGGCACTTTGAACAAATACCCTTGGGGCTCAATCACAACATTTCACTGTAGTAACAAGCAATACATGCATTAGTGAGATTTGGATCCATTTATTCCCATTATTTTATTTTGGCAACCAATTCAAAATGGCGAGGTTTCAGATGGATCCTTAGGGATTCTTAATGGCTCTTCTGCCATAAATGAAGGTTTTTTTTATTAGCCTTCACTTCTGCTTTAATCATTTTTTAATACTTTAGCTTCCCTTACTCGTAGGAATCGGTTAAAGAGATCAATTAGACTCTTAAACAGCTTCTGCTTCATTTAGTCACCTACAGTCACTTTTCAGTACACGTAGAGCAATCTCACTATTACAACCAATGATAGGTATCTCTGCTTATCTCTGCAGAAAAGTATGTGTAGATATGAATTGAAAAGCAAAGGAAACTTTCTTTCTTTGTAAATCCCTAGTGACGCAGGAATCTGACAATTTATTTCCAGGTGTAGCCACCTTTAGAGCCATTCTAAATCATTTGTTTGGAACATTTCAATGTACATTACAGACATATCCACTTTGTTAATAATATAGTTTGAATTTTTGTGTTTTCATTTCTAAAAAATACTCCAGGTTTAAAGTTCATGACCATTAAATGCACCTCCATTCAAAGTGCCCATTTGTGTGTTTTAGGTGTTTTTTTCTATGTTCTACATCTGTATCTTTTAAGCTGCAGTACAGAGGTCCCCTGATCACTAAATAACTGACTGGGGCGATTGCTGTCATTTCCTACGGTGCAGTGCAAGTGAGGTGTCTCCCGCTTGTTATTTTACCTCCCCATGGAACTAAACAGCATGGTTTCTACAAGGTTTATTTGTTCTTTTTTCACTGTAAATGATCATGAAAGTTAATTCCCAACAACAGAAATCTGACATCTGTATGTACCTGGAGAGAACTTTTTAACATAGGAGAACCCCTTGAAAAAATGTTCAGGTCTTCAGGGAGCTCCTGATATAATTACTGTATCCACAACTCACACTATATTGGTGTGGGTGTCAGTGAGAAGAATGTTCATACGTGGCTGACCAGTGCAAAGCATACCACCCTCACAGATAGCCAAAAGATCACTTGTGTCAGTGGTAACTGACCTGAGGGGTGCAATTTGTTCATCACTCAAGGAGAGTGCCTTTTGAGCAACCTTTGAAGCCCAGGTTGGGAAATACTGCTTTAGAGTGCAAATGTGTATCCAACCAGATTAAGGAATTGATAAAACCTTTAATTGTCCTTCCAATCTGTATATTAAATTATTTAGGGGGAACTGCACAACTTTTTTGTAGACACATCAGAAAGTGACATTGGGATTGGCCAAAGGTGCCATATATCTCTCTTACACAGTTCTCTTCACAAGATATGGGAGGTTAGTAAAGAAACATAGGGTGTTGTTCACTTACCAAAGCAAATTATCACTTTCCAAGGAATAACTTTGTGATCGTAGTGAACGTTGTGATAATTAATTTGGCAAGAAATACCCAGTCATGTGCAAGGGAATCTAAAAAAGCAGGGTTTGTTCTTGCACATGATCACATGGTTGAAGGCAGTTTTTTACTCATTCACTTAGATAAGTTAATTTTCCCTTGAATGGTGGTAATTTACTTTGCTATGTGAACAGCCTTTATTCCTTTAATAAATCAACCCTTTTGCCTCAACTCATCATTTAGTGACCTCTCAATTATTTTGAATGTGTTTCCCATGTCCTTTTGACAGTTCAGTTTAGGACAGTTAGAGAAAGAGACTCCCTTACCTTCTCCAGCTAATAGAGAATAAATGGGAAGCAACACAAGGAAGTTCTTTTGCAAGTTGGTTTGCATTGCTAAGATTATACTAATAGTGAGCAGATTGACAAAAAGATAATCAGTGTGCTTTCACTGTCCAGTCATTGAGTGGGCTTAGAATGAGCCATGAAAGGGAAACTGCAACTGAAAAAGACCAGGACCCCTTCTTGTGTCAGGCAGGGGTATACAGTGTGTCAAAGCTCTAATTCTCTGGACTGGATGAACAGAAATACATCTGCATATTTACCTGTTTGATCAGTATCACTTCCAGGAATAAGGGATCCGGTAGGATATCTTGTTCCATTATCCAATAAATATTATCTTCAAATGCCTTATTTACAAGCAGGAGACCTCTATATATTCTGTGCAGCACTGGGCTTTACTCCTATGTAATAGTGTTCGAGGTTGGAGATTAGCTCTTAGGCACTCAACATTGCATTGTGAAAAAAAAAGGAGTGAATCACATGGTCCCAATATTCAAAATTATAAGGTATATCATGGGAGTCTGTCATATGATTGGGGTCAACAGTGTAGCTCTGAGAGGTGAATGATCTTGTTAACCTATATTGTATTGTTGGGTTCTGCATTGGCAAAGTAACAGAATTGCTTTATAAATTCAGATTGCATGTGATAAGTCATTACTTTTTAAAGCACAATGGACAAATAATATTCAACACTAATGTGCTTTCTGTGCTGTGATCTGCACACTCTTTGCACACCCTATGTTATATATTCTACAAAAAAACAGTATATAATAAATAAAATAAAAGCCAATGTTATGACCTGTTTGCTGTGGTCCTGCCCCAACATGCTTAGGTGTTATTTGTCTGTTTCTAAGTACACTGACATACAGTACTGCACAGAGCTTCTGCTTCACATCCAACGTTGAGGAAAAAGTGTATACAGTAAGTCATGCATAAATCTGAATTGGGCACGGTTCATTTCATCAGCTCTATTGCCAATTGTAGCTACAAATGGATAAGACGTGAGCACTGCTAAACCCTATTTCACATGGATTACTTTCTGTGCAGAAAAAAGCCTATTTCTTTGGTGTACATGGACTGGAGGAAAATAATATCAGTTTCTTGGATATGGTTTAACCTGAGTGCTCCCAATTTTTTCTCAGAATACATTTTGTCGATCTTTTATTTTGTGCATGATACTTCCTAGAATAAATATAAATAATACTATTAAAGGATATTGAATTTTCACAGCCGTGACAAAAACTTTTAACTGCCTTGTAGTTATGCTTTTTCATGCTTTAAAAGATTGAACAAATGTATGTTTTTATGATGAATGTTTACTCGCCCTGTAATTTTCAGTTTAAATCTGCTAAATATGTTTCTTGTGAATCAAAGCAAAAAGTGTTTGAAGTCTGTTTTTTTTTAAATATAGCCACATCCCAAATAGAAAAGCCTGTTCCCATCCAGCATGCTGTACAGAAGGACCTTTATTTAGAAGTCCCACACACCCATTATTGAATCAGACCTAAAGATCTACCATCAGAAAATTCTATACTTTTTGACCCTTGTAGAGTCAGGACTAGCTTTTTTAAGACATGGGATATATTGCAGGAATTCCTTAACTAGATCTAAATGTATAGAGGACCTTGCACCATCAGGTCAATTTTTAATTTTAATCATGCATGTACTTTTTGTTAATTAAATGGGCAGTAAAAGCCCCAGTGAATCCTGTTGTATTCTTTACCCACACTCCACTGCCTTAATCTACTTTCCTGAGTTTTTATGGGTCACCCAAATTCACATTTTTTTAAATTTATGAATTGGGAAATGTGTAAATTTCCTTGTTGTGTGGATATTGGTTGAAATTTTTCTTTTGAATATGCAGTAGAAGTTTGAGGTATGTGAGACTAAATGTAGCCAGTATTTGGCAGCATCTTCCTAAGTTTTACTGAGGGAAGATATTAAAGGACTTGAATATGGCTATGGTTAAAAAACTGCAAATTTACAGATCTAATTTACAGATCTTTATTTGGAATCCAGATTGACTTTGAAAATTTAGGTGTGCCAAAAATCCATTCCTTTCCCAGGCCAAGATTTGGAGAAGGCTTTGCATCACCTGCCAATATCCAGTGAAAGGGAATTGTCAGGTCCAAAATGTGGATGGAGTTGAAGCCTGAGGCCAGGTGTGGCTCATGAAGACCGATCTGGGAGAGGCCTGTGTAACCTGGGTGGAAGTTACTGCTCAGGTGTGGTAGTAAGATAGCAGAGTTTTGGAGCACAGCAGAAAGCACCCCTCTAGTATAAGCTCTAAACACCAAGTTAAGTCTTACACTTTGAGTGCCAGTTTAACACTTTATTATTTCTGGTATTTTTTGTTACCATTTCTGTTGAAGAGAATCAAAGTCTATTTTTCTGTGCACTGAAGGAAGCATTCTTACCTGCAAAAACAACACTGTATTTGACTGTAGGACTGTGTACTTTGTGGAGTCCTGATACCAGTTTACAATATCTTTAATAAAAGTTTTAGTGTGAACTGCATGAGTGGTTCGGTGGATAGCACCCTTCATTTTGCAGTACTAGGGTCCTGGGTTAGAATTTTGGGTAGTTCTCTATCTGCATGGAACTTACTTGTCTGTGTTAGTGTGAGTTTTCTCTAGGCACTCCGGCTTCCTTCCCAAAACCATGAAATTATGTAAATGTTCTTCCCCTTAAAACTGTTGTTGGACTGTATTAAAGAAATAGAACTATGGTAGGGATATTTGTGAGCTGCTTTGGGGGATAGTTATTGACATGACCCTGAACCTAGTAAATCGCTGTGTAATATGTTGGAGCTATCTAAAAAAAAGTTATTAATAATGTCATTGTTGAGCATTGCTAACACACCAAGTGAGCATGTAGGCCATTGCCATTAACAAAGGTCAACAGCAAAGTTCAAATATCCCAATCAACATCATAATGTGAATGTGACCATAATGTGCACTATAAACAGAGCAATGCGCTTTAAAAGACACACAACAACACTTATGACATTAGACACAACATTGCAATAAAAGTCGTTTTTAGTCAACTTCAGTCTAAAATGTTAAACATTTGCATTTATATTGAAAAATATCGTAGATAACATAAATATTGCATAAATTCAATGTGGTAATAAGGCTTCATTTAGAGGGTTTCAAGTGTCAGAGAGGTCTTCTCATTGCTAGGAAAATATGCAAATCACAAACAAATGAATCATGGTCCATGAACCAAATGGTTCAAGAAGCTATTTTTACCTCCACAGTGGAGGTTATTTTAGTTCAGATATTTATACTTAAAAAATGAAGATGTTATCTACCTTAACATTATGTTGAAATGGAATTCAAAGCAATTTGTGTTGTTATTGTTTGCAGTCTTTATCCAAAGTCAAAGTACCTTTATGATTATCACTCTGCAGCTTACTCTAAAGCTGCAAACACGTGCAATAAAAGTCGTTGGAAAGTATCTTTCACAATCCTTTCCAACAATTAGCACTGTATGATGCATGGACGAGTGCTGTACATACAGCACCATTCTGCTCTATGCAGAGAGGAGGGAAAAAGCTACGGAGCGGCACCCTGCTGTGCGCTCCTCCCCTTCCTTGCATTAGGATCGTTAGTCATCTATCATCTGTGGATCTGCCAGGACGGTCGTTCGGGCGATGGACGACTGACGCTGTACACACGCCAGATTCTCGCCCGATAGGAACGGTTGGACTTATGTACGTAGCTTAACAGTTACTGAATGCCAGGTCTGTTTTAGACACAGGTTCCTATGGGCTAGAGTGGTGAAACCACAATTATATGGCAGAAGTTCCACCACTTTTATTGCCATTCTGCCTCATAGATTAAATTTAGTAAAACCAATCTGTGACCTCATTGCCTCTCCTTCTCTTTCTCTGCCTTCAGTGTTGATGGACACCATAGTGTTATGGCTGCTTATTGTAGCATATTATTGGTGTTTTATGAAATATTTTTTATGTTGAATAATTAATAAAAGTTAAGTTTTCCTAAAAAGTTTTTAATTGGTGCCTTAAAAGTCCAATTTTTCTTGGATTGTGAGTTCTATACAGTTTTAACTAGCTGGGATGTGGGACATGATAAAAATATTGGTAGTATAATACATTTTAGAATCTGACCATTTTATATACAATAAACCTTATGTCTGCCTATTGTTTGTAGCGCAAAACTCTAGCCCTACTTCATGTTACCAACATGAACTTCTCTGATTTCCAAGATTTTTCTTAAAAGAACAAAATGAAGGGTGACCTAATTTAAAGTGGATTTTATAGTGTTAATAGTTTTAAATTCATGCACCAAGGGTTTCTCTGTTGACCAGACGTGCCTTTATTCTACTGCTTTGATTTGTCAACTGTGAAAAAAGTATGGTTACACTCTTGTAATAATGTCTTGGTAATCGCAGGTAGGATGGTGGACCCTTTGGGCCTGATTTATGAACACTCTCCAAGGCTGGAGAGAATACACTTTCAGAAGTGAACTGGGTGATCCAGAAAACATGGAATGGATCTTTAAAAATAATTTTCTATTTACTAGCAAATATTTTGAATCCAGATCCATTCCAGGTTTGCTGGATCACCCAGTTCACTTCTGGATGTATATTTAGTGTAGCTTTCATAAATCAGTGTCTCTGTGTCACCAGCCCGCTTGGCAGAGATGCTTACGGGTTGCATAGTGTCACAGATTCTGCGGAGATCTGTGACACTTCTATGTTCAACAGTGACACCAACTTTAAGACATATACACAGGAAAAGAACGATCATATTTTAGGGAACTCGGGATCACTGACCTTTTAACACTGGGTATCACCCAGTGATAGAATTTTAAATTGGAGTTCAAAGTTCAGTTTTAGGGGGTCCCCAAATCTTCTGTTAAGTATTCAGGGGGTCACACTAATACTTCTGGAAATTGCACAAAAAAAGACAAACACAAAAAGTTCAAATGCATTAAGGGCAGTAGTAACTATGCAATTTGAATGTTCTGCTTGGTCTTTGTGTGGTTTTCTTTCCACCTTCCAAAAACAGTCTAAAAAATAATTAACATTTTACCCCAGAAAAAATTGACTGTAGATCATGGCTGGCACATCGTATGGTAGGAAGTTTAGTTTGTGAGCCCCTTTGAGAGGATGTTAAGCTACATAAATTTACTAGATATGCGTTGCTGGAAACAATCCTTCGATGTACACAGAGCAATGTTCAGTTTTTTGATGAAGGAAGGAAAAGAAAGAGGCTGCCGCCTGCATTCTCCGCCATATAAATTGGCAGCAGTTGTCTCCAGTTATGTATTTAGTGATCTACTGACTGAATGCTAAATGAAGTCGGGGGACAGCTATACACATACTAAATTTTCACCCTAGATGATCACAACTTGTATTGTTCAATGTGATATGTAAAGCACTGTGAAATATTTTGGTGCTATATAAATAAAGACGTGCTGCGTAGGATTATGCCCTTAGTAAAAGTGGTGCAGTAGAGTTTTAGACGGAGCAAGGTCATGCTTCCAAGGAAGCTAAATAAACCTAACCTTGGTTGCTTGACTCTTCATGTTTCTCTCCACTGAAAAAATCTAAAATATGATGTGTTGTAAATACATAGTGGATGTGAGGAGGAGGGGATGGGCTCTTCAGTCATTCATCAGTCTCTGTTTTGAGTACAGTTCTTTTAAAATATATTGGTACCCCAATGAAAAACATACCTGTTAAGCAGCAGCAAAGTCAATGTAATGCATTGTCAATGACAACCTTGAAAACAGTATTCATAGTTGGTGTCAGGTCCATTTTACAGGGAAATCTGGGTCCACTGATGTGTGCATCATTTAGAGACATTTAGAGGACACAGAGTTCCCAATGGGGTGGGGCGGTCATCCAGAATTTGATTTTCCTGAAATGATTAGGACAATGTAGCTTCCATCATACCTTTTGCAGTAATAAATAGACTATAGTCTTAAACTATTTTAGCTGTGAGCTTGTTTTTAACCTTTGATTACCATGATGTATTGTGTGGGTCATTGGCTACCTAAGAGAGGGAATGGACTGACATACATAAATCGCTCTTAGCAGTAAAATAGTTTACATGGAAAACCCCTCTGTCATTATTAAATTATAAATGGACTTTCACTAGTGAAATGCATCCAGAAAAAGTTTCTCAGTTATTTCACGTATGCCGTGTACATATTAGTTCAATGGATTAAGACTTGTAAGATGTATTATTTATTTACTAGAGGGAAGTTAGTAAGTGCTTTAATACATGGGAGATTCTCCAGGAGAAATGTTTTGCCTGCAGTAAAATAAGTGTGGGGGCAGGAACTATGCAGACATGGTTATAATAACATAGATACCACAAAACTGCAGTTGTATGTGACCCATGGGGAATGTTTTGAATTTCTGCATGTGGTTTGAGTTTTAGCAAAATTAGGGTAAAGTATGCTTATTGCAGTATTTATAACTGGTATGTGACATTCATATTGTAACAATTCCTCTTTCATGTTATTGTGTTTTGTGTAGATATTTGTAGATCAACCAGGGTTGGTACTACAGTAATGCTGCATATAGATGCTCAGTGGTAGTTTCTAGAACCAATCATTTATGATTCTTTCCAGGAACAGTAAGAACAATCAAGTGAATATATATTAATTCTTTTGCATCTCTCCCCATATGGAAACAGCAGCAATTGTTTTTCTTGGTCCTTTATTAATCCAATCAACATGGTGGATCACTAAACAATGTCCAGGAGCAGCTGTACATACTCTGTATTCTTGGCTGACATTATCACAAACATTTATCTCGGAAAACAAAAAATGTGGCACCTGTGCACAGCTTTGATCTGCTTTACCGCTGTTGAGATAACAACCATTCAGGGTGTGCATTGTTTTCAATAAATCAACTCACTCATTTACTTTCCTTGTGAGCAGGATCTATAAAGCACAACTATTGTATATCACTACAAAGTAAGCAACATACCCTAGAATATATGTATATCACTGTATATATATAAATGCAATCTACACAAAAAACAAAGCTTATGAAACATGTACATATATAAGATTCAAATAACAAATATAGTGATCAACCACTTTAGCTCTCACACATGTAAACCTATGGACCAGAGCAAACTTTACATCTCGGTTGTTGTACTGGGCTATTGATTTTTCAATAACTTGTCATTACATAAGTGTCTAAAATGCATTTTGGTACTAAGAACCCTTTTTTCTTGTAATGATGTAATGAAACATATTTGATATTCTTTACAATCCATAGATGAAAGATGTAGTAAACAATAAGAATGTTCTTCTTGTTTGAACAGCTTTTATTTAAACACAACTAGTGTTACTTCTAATGCATCAGCAATAGCTAAAAGTAGAATGGAACAAATAAGCTTATTGGGGCGATTAGAGTTATTTAACGGTTAAATAGGACAAGAGAGACTCTTTCTAGTGGCACAAAAATTAAGTGGTATTTTGTTTGTTTCAAGGAAAGCATATGTGTGCAATGTAAAGAGCAAGTAGGGCATAAAATCAATTTTAAAATCTACTTGACCATAAACATTTTTTAAACCATAGCCAGCACTTATCACAAAGTACCCACTTGCCCCTCCTTTCATCTTAAAGTGGAACTAAAATTAAAATAAGATAATAAAACCTCAGTTCTGTTTATTTCTGCAGATCCCTCAATCCCTCCGGATCACTCCTCAGTGATCCTGCGCTGTCCTGGTTTCTTCCTTCATCCCAGTGTGGAGGAAGAGCCGGACACCACTATCTTCTTCCTTCTTCTTGCTTCTTTTGCCTACATCACCTGACTTTGCAATGCGCGGACGTAAGATTAGGTGACGTATGCTGCTGTATTTATAAAAAGAAAAAAAAAGTGTGCACGTGTTCACCTTTTGAATGTCGGAAAAACCCGAAGATATGTGACGAGGCTATGATCACATTCAGTCTTTATGACCATGATGGTAAAGACAGAAGAGGAGAGGCTTTTTTATTTTAAAAAAAAGGGCATTTAAAGCTAAAAAGCACATTTTACTTTTTATTGTAGGGTTATGTACTCTTATCTATAAAAAATTATGGTGATAGCTCTGTTTTATTAGATTTTTTTCCCCATCAGGAGATGTGGCAAAACAGCTCTTTCAAATAAAATAGTTGGAAAATATACGATTTAAAAATATAAAATTTAACTTTTCCATACTATACTGTATATATATTCACTCTATGAAACATAAACCTCCCACATGTTATGGCTAGTTAAATATTTTACTGCTTTAACATTGACAAAACCATAAAAAAAATCCATTTTTCTTATTATTTTAAAAAACATTATTTTTGTATATTACTTTCCTTCCATTTACAAGTAATAATAAATAAAAAAAAAATAAACTATATTACAATGTTTTACAAATTTTAGGTCACATTGGAATTGGGCTTCAAAGCCAAACTGTACTCTCACCCATAGTAACAAGAAACCCTCACTCACCATTATGCTGAAGAGAAGGGCTTTCTGCATGGAAGACGTGGACTCTCTGCAGCTGTCCCATTCTGCTCAAAATCCTTATTGATTGTAGAGAGGTAAAGTTTGGTTGCTGAATAGAGCTTGCTGCTTCCACATAGTGAGCAGCGGTCATTCTTTTCAACATTAGTTATTTAGTAATTATTTACAAATATTGCTATCAGTATTCTGTAGTGAAGGCTTATATTTGTCATTAAAATCAATATTTATATAACACAGTGCTTTACAAAGATCATGCTATTGGGTTTGGTAGCCTTAAAAAAATCACTTTTCTCCTCTGCCATCATTTTTGTACCTGGTGGTATAAATACATAACCACTAGTGCTTTATGCCATGCCCTATTCAAATATACATTAGCAGTGTATTCTTAGAAAGTCGATGTCATTATGTAACAAAGCATGTTGGAAATTGTTTATAGTGGTCTTCCCTAATTCTCAGTGTATAAAAAAGACTGAGTCATTCTGTAATAATTTTCATTACTGCTAGTAAATATTTGCCTGTTCAGACCCAGGAGGGGAGGGTTGGTAATGATGAGGTGAGGTGGATGGGACATGGCGGATAGTGTATTGCATGATGTTCATAGGACCTATATGAAGTATGCAATGTACGGAGCAGTTTGTATGGATCAGATTGGTATGCAATAGGGAATATACAGCACAGTATACAGAGGGAAGGTATTTATTAAAGAATGTAAATGTTAGGTAGTAATAAATGCATAGCAAAATGTATAGAATAGGGTGTAATACATTAGAGATTTACAGCATTTACAGTTTATAGAGTATAAGTAGGACCATGGAAAAGTATAAAACAATTTACAGCAAGGAGCATTATGGAATATTACATATCCACCACAATGGACAGGGGAGACCGTAATGTAGTTAAAAATGTGCAGCACCTGCAAAGAGGAGAACATTATGCAGTATAGAATGTCCAGAACTATGTGCATAATGGTTTGTTTTAGGTAGGGAACGTACAGCACAGTGAAAAGAATGGTGTGGTGAGAAGTATATAATATACAGCAAAGTGCACAGAATGGTTGGTTTTAGGTATAGGGTGTATACCACAATGCACAGAATCATGTGGTGCAAAGTATAGAATGTACGGCACATTGTACGGAATGGTATGCTTTAAATATAGAATGTACAGTACAGTGCACAAAATGGTGTGTTGTGAAGTATAGAATGTACAGCTCGGTGTACAGAATGGTGTGGTGCTAATTGCAAAATATACAGCACAGTGCACACAATGGTGTAGTATAAAGAATATAATATACAGCACAGTGCACATAATAGTTTGTTTTAAAGCTTACATAAACTCAGAATTTTTACTGTACATAAAAGGGTATACAACAAAGTAAAAATTTTGTTTGTGTTTTTTTTAAGTACAATACCCTAGGCAATCAATAATGAATGGGAGCGCAGAGCCTCCCTAGATACCTACGTCATGCATCCCGGAAGGCTCATTTAGCGCATGCCAAAACATATTTGGCATGCACAGAACAAGCCCTTTTATCCATAGAAAGAAATTGCCGATCTTAGACATGTGCAGTGTGAGATCGGGTGATGCAGGAAGAAGAACCCAGAAGAAGAGAGGACAAAATGTCGGCACCCCGTGCTTCCTCTGCGCCGGGCTGAAGACAGATACCAGGATGACGCGGGACCCGATGGAAGAAACCTCCCGATGGATAGACTGATCTGTGGGATTGAAGGTAAGGTGTTTTTTGTTTTGGATTTACTTCTGCTTTAAGTATAGAATGAACTGCACAATGCACAGTATGGTGTAGTAAGAAGTATAGAATGTATGGCACAGTGTACAGGATGGTCTGTTTAGTATAGAATGTACAGCACAGAGCACATAGTGGAATGTTATTCAGTACAGAACATGTAGCCCATGTTCTGTACTACAACTAGTCTTACCATATGGCAGCCGTATTAAAAGAGATACATTTTAATTTTTTTATGCCTTTGCATCTCCTGGATTCTTGAAAAGAATATTAGTAACCAGGAGCTTTGTTTGGTTTTCTATCTATTTATGTGGTTCATTTCTATGTCTGTTCCTAAAAGTCATACATATGATTTGCATTTGAATCTACCTCCCACTGCAATATGTTTTCATGACTTCATTTCCATAGGTAAAATCTATAAACAAATGGAAATCTGTTTATATCGGAAAAACTCATTAATATGTATTACCTGTGTAACGAGAATAGAAGACTGTTGAAGCACAGAAATACCATTTATATTTTTCATTAGGTTAAGTTTATTGGTTAAATAAAGGTAAATTAGACAAATAATTGTTTTGAAATTACCTATTTGTAATAAGGTTAATGTAAGAGAAAAATTCAAAGAAGGGTTTTCATGGCTCTTTATGTATATCTATTTAAATACAATTTATATATATATATATATATATATATATATATATTCCTCAACTTACTATGTCTTTAGCACACACAATTTCACGTCATGGACCACAAAATTTATGGACAGCATGCGCTGTGTGTCACTCAAAGGGGAAGAAACCTCCCCCAGAGTGCCGTCATAATGCCAGAACCCACCCACTCTCCCATCACAGGTCGTAGCCTGCTATGGGAAAGTGAGTAGGTTTTGTCCAGAGAAGGGGTGCACTGGCTAGAGCCACGGACCACCCAAATTTTCTTGTGAACCGCTGCTATACCCCATTGGCCCCACTGACATGCTAGACAATCTGGACAATCAGATCTCTTCTATTTTTTTTTAATAAATAAATCCTTTGATAAATATACACTTAAATTGCAAGCGATTGTTTACAGGGGGTATTGTTTTTTTCTTTCTGTCTATTCTAGCTGTCAAGAATACATTAGTGTTTTTTTTACATAGTTAGGTTGAAAAAAGGCATAAGTCCTTCGAATTCAACCACTAGGTAAATAAACATATATCCCTGATAAAACCATATAAACATAGTTGGTCCAGAGGAAGGCAAAAAAACTCTGGTTCAATTTTCTCCAACACGAAAAAATTCCTTCCTGATCTTGTAAGGCAGTCGAATGTGACCTGGATCAACAGTCTATGGTGTCATTTCTTTTAAACTTTAATGCCCAGTTTTTTTATGTGCCTCAATAAAATCATCTAACTTTTTCCTAAAGTACTTCTCCGACAGTACTTGCTGAAACTACTTCCTGCCTGAGCCTATTCCACATTTTCAAAGACATTACTGTGAAGAATTCCTTCCTTATCTGGGGATTAAATTTATTTTCCTCCAGACGCACCTTGCCCTCTATAATGACCTTAAAGTAAATAATTGGGAATGGACAGAATGGGGACAGGTGAGCACAATTATTAAAGTGCAATCGGGCAGGTAAAGGTATTTTGCTGCATAAATAGATTTTATTTCTGCAATAAAGGACCTGCTGGATCACAATTTTTAAAATTTTTGGATTTAGTCCTACTTTAAAAAGTCACTATGCAGTGATGCATTGGTTAGTTCAGATATTACAATAAATAAACGGGCAAGGGGCCAGCACAAGAACAACCTGAAAAACCAAGCATAGTTAAACTCACAGAATATTATTAATTTTTAAAGAACTTGTGGAGTGGTGCAGATTCTCCTTTGCTGAAGACATACAATGAAAAGAGCTGCTAGCTGTGCTCAGAGAGGTAATTAACAATGCATGAACAGTGTGCTGTATGTTCCAGCAAAAGCAAAATGTTACAACATTATATTTACTTTGCCTTCACTCAAAAAGAAGGCATTCGTTTTATACCACCATGCCAATAAATAAGAGTATGCTGTACCCAGCTAGTAAACCCTGAATAATAAGAACTCCTGGTATATTGTCAAACTATGATAGAAGATGAGGAAATTTATATAAATAAATACTAATTTTTCTACATCTGTGTTTAAATGATACAATATAGAGCACAAACATTTTCCAAATGCAAATCTATTGTCATAGTAACTTAGTTACAAAATTACAAAAATACTAAATATTTCCTATGGCCCTAGATCCTGTATAAGATAGAAGAATATTTCTACCAGTGTATGGAGGATAGCCATGAATGGGGTCCTAGATTTAAAAAAGATAGGCTACAACAGTGTCAAGCATCCCCACTGAAATTTGATAGGCAGTAGAGAGAAACTTTGGAGAAAAAATAAACACTAGTGGAATGAAATGATGTAAAATATTTTGGATTACTAAAGTTATCCTAATTTAGAAGCTTGAAAAGTCTGATTCTGCATCCCGTTCCCTTGGTGTCCTTCTTCTCCTCGTTGATGCCCCCAGCAGTGTACTTTTTATTTATTGTTGTCTTTTCTTCCTAGCTTTGTCCCAGCAATAGGCAGGTCTAGATGATGCTGGAAGTGGCGCTAAAGTGGTAGCATTATCACTATGTTCTGCATTATTACACTAGGTTACTTTCATCAGGTCTTACGGAACCCTGCTATTCCTATATCCACATCCCAAAGTACAATAACATGGTTTTCAGTGAAAAGAATGTCTCCGTGATCACTTGGAAAAATGTCATCCTAACCCATGGCCAAAAGGATCATTGGTATCCTTTAATGTGAGGCACAAATTGCTCATTGTTCAAGGAAACAGTAGCATCCACAGGAGGAACCTTAGGGTTTCGTGGAACCCTAGTTGAGAAACCCTGCACTTAAGTGATAAGGGATACTCTGAAAAGGGCAGGTAATACCTTCATCTCAGGGCTAAAAAAAATAAGCCTAGGGTTGGGCTTTAAATATTTTGTCTATAACAGTAGTTTAAAAATGATTGCTAAAATGTGTACATTTTCATATAAATGTCCCTTGTAAAAGAAAAGTGTGAGGTATTTGTAAACCCGCCACATCATACTGTCCTACAAGAGAAATAAAGTTTGCACACAACAAGCAACAAGGTTACAAAAAGTTAAATTTGCTCTAGAAAGGCCTGGAGTGTGGGAACTCAGTGAGGGTTAGTGGAAGGCCTTCATGACTGGGAGGGGATAGGGAGCAGGCAGTGGAAGGGTTAATTATAAGGGAGGTTTAGGGAGATAGTTAGCATGAGTGAAATATGACGTAGTGTGGGGTAAGGGTAGGAAGAGTGAAAAGGGGGAAAAGTCAGAAGCATTTGGCAGCTGGACAAGAAGAGAGAAATGTTTCCAGCCCTCCCACTCCTTTGAGTGTTTTTGGGAGGTGTTTGGCTTGGGTGGTGTGTAGGCGGTGAGGTCCTCGAGGGAAGTTAGATGGTTGATGTTTCAGTGGGGGTGAGAGACTATGGTATTAGGTTGTTATTGAAAGGATTCAAACGTTTTTTGGCTGGAAGGGCTGAGAGTACCGCTGGTTTCATTCCCGAGCTGGTTGGTTGTGGCTGGGTGCATATATATCACGGTGGTGCAGACCCAAAGAAGGGGTAAAATTCTGGGGCCTTCGGGAACCAGTAACTGGGGAATTTAAAATTTGGTTGAAGATTTAATAAATGGGAATGTTTGGTTATGTTTATATGGTATTAAAGAAAAGGTTTTTTTAATGTGTTTTACTGGTATTTTATTTTTATTTATGATTATATCATTGTTGATAAAGTTATGTTTATTTTAATAAAAGGCCTGAGGGCCAATTAACCAATATTACTGTCAAAGTATTTTTGGTGGGGCTGGGGGGGGGGCTGACTCCGGGGGTCCTGCCTTGTCACAGTCATGTACATTGTATTTTTTATTATTAATATTATTATCATGTTTTACTTTCTGTAAGCCCATTAGGCAACTATCAATTTGTCTTCAAAGTGGGGAAAAAACCCTTTTCTAATCAAATAAAGCAGTCACCTAGACGGCACGTCTCTTACCTGTTTCCAATGGCTAAATACATGAACTCATCCATAACTTTACATAACGTCATAACACAGTGATGTATTGTTTGGTTCAAAAAATCACAAAAAATGAACCGGTAGGGGCCAGCACAACAACCTGAAAAACCAGGCACTGTTAAACTTGCAGAAAATTAGTAATTTATAAATAACTTGTGGAGTGCTGCAGATTTTCTCTTACTGAAGAAATATAATGAAACGAGCAGCTAGATGTGCTTAGATGTCTAGAGAGGTATATAACAATACATGAACAGTGTGCAGTATGTTCTGACAAAAGCAAAACATTAAATTATTACATTTACTTACCTTTGCTTGGAAAGCATGCATTCATTTTGTACCACTATTCTTTCAAATAACAGGGACCCCTTTGGTATACTGCCATACTGTGATACCAGTCATGAAGAGTCCAAAAGAAAAATAAATAAATCTTTCTAATTTCTTTAGGTTCTATTTATTTTTGCACGTAATTCTTCTAGATCTGTGCAGGAATCGAAGAATATAAGGCTCTAAATGTTTTTCAAATGCAAATCAATTTGTATATTAGCAAAATAAAAAAATACAAAAAGACTTTCCATTGTGCTAGATTCTCTAAAAACTAGAATAAGAAACTTCCAATTGTAAATGGGGAAAAAGACATAAATGCACTATGCTGAAATTGAATTTCAGAATTACCAGATCCACTGACCTTAAACTGAAAAAATTTGTCAGTTTGCACTTATGGTAAGTTTATACAAATCCACAAATTCAAAAGCAATCACATGAACCATTCAAAGAACTGTTGGCAGAGAAAAAAAGGGCATCCAGCAGTGTATAAAAAGCTGTAAATGTGTTTTACCTAAAAGAGATCAATTTATCTCAGTCTGCATCAGTCAGTCTGTGCTAAATCCAAAACCTGACCTTAGTTCCACCACTTCCCTATTACTAGTCCCAACCACAAATGTACTGTATATACTGTAATAGCTATTCAATTCTCACAGAATGAATGGAGACGTTTCTTTCCAAATTTGAGTTGGCTGCCTCTTCCACAAATACTAATATAAAGTATTTATATAGAGGCAAGTATCATGCAGCAATTTACAGTCATGTTACTAACTTTCCCGTTCAATCTAATATCTCAAAGGCCAATTTTTCCTACCAGTTGGGATTTTCTTTAGAATGTAGGAGACAACCAGAGTGTTCAGAGAAACTTCATACAGACAGCACCCTGTTTATGTGGAGGATATCTTGGACTGTTTATTAAAGGGAGCTTCCAGCTTCCATATTACCCCCCTCTTGCAAACCCCCACAATATAGGGGTTTCATTGGGGGGGTAGCACCCTCTCCCAAAATATTGGCCCTTGCCACCACTGGGAGTTTGAGAGAGAAGGGTATTTTTTGCCCACTTCTTTCTTTGGCAAACCATAATCCAAAGGTCCTTTTACAGATAGCAGAGGGAACACATAGTTGCTGCCCCATTTCCTAACAAGAAGGTCTCGTTCCTTCTTCTGGGTTTATTATTAGGGAAGATGCCATGTTCTTTAAAAGACTATCTGGCTGGAGCAAATCTGGCTAGCTAACCATATAACCCATTACAGCCACCGAGGAATGGTATGCCACAGCTCAATGGACTGACCTGCTCAGCCAGCAATTGACTGAGCCACACTATACTTGTCATGCGCCTCTGTGCCAAATCACCAGTCATCAAAGCTGGAACTACTACCTGGTGAGCTACTCACAAACTTTTCAGTGACTTTTTCTATGAATGAGTAAATCATCCATAGCACACAGAGAATTTGATTTAAATTTGTGTACGCAGGTTTGTCCAATATTTAAAAAAATGATACAGATACAGTGGATTAGAAAACTAGGTTGATTCCTGAGGTTATACAAAAATGAACAAATGTTTTAAGGGACATTATTAACAATGTATACATTTTATATATACAAATCAGTAATTAATAATGTAGTAGCTTTAGGAATAAAATATTTAGCAGTAAATTATTTTTAGTGGATATAATTTTATTTATAGTACTAGTATAGTATATATGCATTAGGCAGCATTTCTAAATACTGCTTTAGGAAGCAGGCAAAGCATTTGAGAAGAATCTGACGGCTTACCGTTTGACTTTTATTGCAGTTAACAAGCTCTACATCAGTGTGTTCAGCTATTAAAATCCCTTGTTTCAGCAAAGTATAGTCTTATTTTAATAATACTGAGATGCAGATTTGACATAAATATACCCGGTGGCACAGGAAGGAGTTTCTTGTGACTAGAAGAAAGGATGCCAGGCAGTTTTTTGTGAATTTATTCCAGCTTCAGATGAAGCATGGGAAACTGGTGTATCAGTGCTGACCTCCTTTAATGTATACCTTTGGGGTTATTTTTCATTTGCAGGTGCTCTTGGATTGAGTCATTAGTGTGGTGATAATCTAACATTAGTACTTTTAAACAAAGACCAAAAGAAGCTGGTGTTTCTGTACACAATACAAAATATTATCATTACAAGAGTAAATACACAAAGATAATAGATTACAAGTGCATTCAGTGAATATAAGCGGTCCTTCCCAGTTCACATTTCACGGGATATAGGACTAATTCGCTATACATAATAATCCCTAGTTAGTCAAAGTGACAACAAGTAGAACGTCTCCTGTCCCGACGCATTTTGCCAACAGGCTTCCTCAGGGGATGTATAGAGAACGTTAACGCATGGTAACTGAGAGGGTTTGATATGAAGGCAGAGAGATTCCTTTGAGTAGGTGGGATTCACAATACCCAATCATATGGACACAATTTTCCTGGTGTTCAAAAAGTAGCTACTATATAAATACTTTATAATAGTATTAGTGGAAGAGGCAGAAAATTTACATTTGGAAGGAATCTTCTCTATTTATTCTGCAATCACTGAATTACTATAACATTATATATATATATTTGTGGATGGGACTAGGAATAGGGGAGTGATGGACCTAAAATACTCAATCTGAAAGCATGGACACAATTTTCCTGGTGTTCAAAAAGCAACCACACGTCTCCGGTACACATCTCAGGCTCAGAGAGGTGGGCTTGTTGTGTCTCTGAACATGCAGGCTCAGACCTGCGATGGGAGAGTGGGCCGGTTCTGTCATCAAGACATTACTCTGGGGGAAGTTTCTTTTCCTTTGAGTGACACACGGCACTGCTTTAAACATCCCAAAAAATACAAGTTTCCTTTTTTTTTGGAAAAGTAGAGAATACTTCCCTATTTTATCCTAAATTAAAAAGTGTGGTCTATGAAAACATGAAATTGGAACTGGGGTGCCACATATAAAAATGACAGACAGATTGTGTATTCGTTATACCCATATCATACCCAGTATATCCTGGTGTATTACTCTGCATGCATAGCTCAGTAAATTACCAGAAGATTGAGAACAGGCAGATAAATAGGTTTTATTGCACGAGGGACATCATATGTGCCTGTTCGCAATCATCCTCCTGTAATGTACTGAGCTTCACATATGCTGGTGGCCATGGTAGAAAATTTGCTCCACACTTCTGCTGTTCTCTGTACTCCCAGGAAAGCAACTTGAGGCTGAGCAGAGTATGATCTGGTCAACCATTTGGGTTTTACAGTACAATCTTTATACAAAATCATTTCTTTTTACCAGCCACTGAGTAGAGCTTACTTAAACAACCCATTCAATATCTATCCAGGCACGCAACTTTCCTTAGAAGATGAGCATTGCTTGGAAAATGGTACAATAGAGATAAGTTTTTTTTTTAATACTTGATTGAATGTTCTACAGATTTCTTTATTTTTATGGAAATTTCTCAGTATCTCAGAATTCTTTCTTACAGTTGCCTTTAGATAAGCAATCACAGAATACACATAAACTGCTCTATTTTGACCTTATAATCACCGCTTGTGCTAAAAAAAATTTTAGATTAGCAATTTATCTCTAGAAAAAGGCATTTTGCAAGACTATTGCTTTCTTCAGCATGCAACAGAGACATCACATTTAACTTAAGACATGTTATGATTCACTTATATTTCGTGCTTTATGCACCTTATATATCACATATTATATCTATTTTAAGTATTTTTTCATATGCAAATTTCCAGTGCCTCACGGTTTGAGTTTGATTAGGCAATGTGATGTGAAATCTAAAAGAACTTGATATCACGTACCAATTTTGTCTCCAGGCAAGACACTTCTTATATATTCTACAAATTTGCATTTTCAAAATGTTTCCAGAGATTTAAAGGAAATCTGTCACCAGCCAAATGCTTGTCTGGGAGGATGTTAAACCTGCCATTCTCAGAGTCCCAGACAACATACAAGTACCTAGGCAGTCACCTCATTTATATTCTTTATTATATATATTATTTATTTATTATTTATACTGATTCCCTGTATTATGTATCTCCATATGCAATGCAGAGATCTAGGACCACTTAGGTTTTTTTGAGTTAAGCCACCCTAATTAGTATAGTATGAATCTATATAACACATACCATGTTAAAAGTTTCCCACTTTAGAAGGAAGGGCAAAGAATTTGAATCATGGTTTAAAGAAGCCTTGGAATTTGAAACAAATCTGAAAAGAAATCTAATAAATCTTTATGTGGGGGATCACTTAGTCATATGGTATTAAAGATGACCATCTTGGAGAATAGCATGTAATGGTCTAAACAGAGTTGGGAGCCAATGTGGGTAGAGAAAAACCTGCATAGTGTGGGGAAATGACGGAGTTATAGTGTTCAGCACGGGATGATAAGGTAAATGCTCAGTTCAGGGGAACAGAAACAGGGGATGGGACAATATTGCCTAACGGGACAGAGGGAACAATAGGGTAGGTATAGGGGTAGCTAGGGGTGTGAAAGAACAGTGATGTCAGTAAAAAAAAACACATTGTTGTTGCAAGCTGTAAAGTCTGTACACTACTGCTCTCCCTCCTCCTCCTTCTGGTGCTGGAACAAAACAGAATCTGTCAGTCTTAGATATGATTACCCAACCCACAGGGGCCTAGCATAGAAACAAGTGTGCCTCCGCTCAGCTGCAGGAGACAACCAGGAACAATGGGACAGTTCTGCAGAATACGGGGTGTGTGGGGGTTATGATAAATGTCTTATAGACAATATTAACATTAGCCCAACATAGAGACTTTATTATTTTTAGGGGTGATTCATAGTTCTATTTATTTAAAGATTTAGAAGGCTATTATTTTCAGCTTACTGCCAAAATAATCTATTTTGGAGAAGGATCAAGATATGACTCAGGTATTTGTGTCTTCAAAATCACTTAAATGGCCTTTATTTAATACTTTTTGAAGCTACTGACATTCAGTCGTAAACACCTATTGATTTTCATTCCTTTCTTTACCTATTGAATGATAATGCTTGTTTTAACAAAAAAAGAACATAGGATTTTTATTCAATAACTTCTACCTACAACTTATAGTTTTGTTTGGGGAGATTTTTAGTTTTTAAAATCAACCACTGTCTTTTTAAGTAGAGCTATATAAATCCTGTTTATTATTATTAATAATAATAATAATAATAATAACTAAACAGCTGAATACACAATTGAAATATTACTTTAATTTTTTACCTGCCAACGTATTTGTTTTTGTTAGACATTTATGATTATCAGTAAAATCACACTGAAACTTTCCAACTTTTGATGTAATAATGTTGGTTCAATGTCCAATAGGTGGGCTGAATGGGGAAATTTTACATAGGAAACTAATCTGATGAACCCCAAAAATAAATTGTCAATTGGTAGATATAGATTGACATTTATGTATTTTACCTGTGTATTTAGCTGGTGGCCTAGAGTTTTTCATGGTATCCATTCAGTGGTAAGTAGCTGGGTAGCATTCCTTCTTTATCATTCATATTTTTTCATTCTAATGGTCCTGGAGAAAATAAATTAAAGATAGAAGAGCCACCTTGCCCTTTATAATTATAATTTCCCAACTATAATTATTGCTTATTTTTTAGTGCATGATTTTGCACATTGAATCGCCGATTTACCCCCTGCTCCACGTAATAATCTCATGTCCCTTTAATTACACATAAACAGACTAGCATAATATTTTTTTATATATGTCTATGAAAAAGCATTGCTACTAGGTCTTTATTATACATGTTGTTACCTTATTGGTTACAATATTTATTGCATTACAGTGGGGCAAAGAATTAATGTTCTAGGTCATGTACAACATGCAAATATTATTATCAGCCAACTTTTCGGTGAGTTATGCCTAACAATTACAGGCCTACAATATATTATAAATTATCATAAAAGACAATGTATCACTTTTAGACATAAAAATCCGGATATAAATGAACCGCCCAGGTGGGTAAAACCTACATGAAGTAATTCTCCTTTACACTAGTCTCTCCTCCCTTTTTTAATCATGCAATAAAACATGTAATAGGCTTCCCCACTATGACATATGACATATGTGCCAGGTGCAAAAAATATTGTTCCTAGGAAGACAGTTCATACATCTAACTGATAGTCTGAGTATGTGATGTACTTAATACTTAACCCCAAGACAGAAAGTAATACATAAAACCTGGTATCAGCATTTATTTATTCATATATGCTGATAATTGTTTCTCTTTTTAATTTTAGGAAACCGTATTCGTCAGCTCTTCATCAAAGATGATGAACAATAGCCTGAAAGAGGTATTGTATACTCTTTTTTATCATAAAAACCTGACCCTGTGCATCGAATTCAGGAGTCTAATATGAAGTTAAGGAATGTTCTTGTTATGCTTTAAAATGTACAGAGCACAGAAGCGAAACTCATCATTATTTTGTATCAACTGTGCCTAATTAAATGTGTGAAGCTATGATATTGTTGAATACTCCTTTTTAAATGTAAATCTCAGAAAAATAAATGGTAGAAAGAAAGGTTTGGGAGCAATGTTAGTGTGCTACTAATATTATAAAGCAAGCATTATGCGATCGTAAGTTAATTTTTGAGTTTTGCATGATGTCCTGCAACCAGAACACAGATATCTTCAATAGTTCATTGCAGTGTACAATCTGAAATTTGTGCAATATTACTAACTTCTCTATCACCAGTTACATTAAAGGTAGATTTGAATTTGATTGGTTGCTGCTAGAAATTGTTTATCTATGCAGTTTTTGTGAGATAATGAGAAGACTGCAATGGGTTGTCTTGGGAATGCCTATTCTTCATTATAGGCAGGGCTTCTCATAACAGCACATTATTTACAAAAGGGACGAAGGGAAAGTGGTGCACCAGATCAATACCTGGGTGAGCTGATGTCCTGAACATAAAGAATTGGCACCTTGTAGGCATCTCAAACCTTAATTTTAAATATTGCCCAGGGAGCAGCTTTAAAATAAAATCTAAATTATTATAGGAAATAGACTTTAACAA
>NC_092858.1:154571789-154584024 GCF_032062135.1 Pyxicephalus adspersus | reverse complement strand
TATTTTTTAAGTAGTAAAGCAGGTTTTAAGATGTTAGAATAAAACCGCTGCCCCTTAAAGTTTAACAAAGAAGATCAGGTGCACAGTAAGCAGTAAAAGCATTCAGTAGGTAATGGCCAAAATTTCAGTAGGTATTTGAGAAACACTTTGCAGAGGATGTAAAAGAAAAATAAGTAAAGCCAGCATTTCAGGTCTCTCTTGTTCAAGGTACAAATGTGTTGGACGGAGACATGGAATGTGTTTTTAACTTTTACATTCTGTAAAGGTGACCCATGTGTCCCTGAAATCAAATCATTAGCTGTCCCCTACTGATAATGAACCACTCAAAAAATATAGCTGTTAGTCTGAGAAAACTAAAAAGACGGCAATGCTTATAAAAAATTCTTCCAATTAGGGAAAGTTTACAATTTGCAATACTGTTTGCCAAGGTCCTTACAATGTATTATAGTTCAATAAACAGCATTTCGCTGTTTAATGAACTGGAATAGATTTATTTTTTTATTAGGTTTTATTCATTATTTGCATATCATCCCAGAGTTTAATGCATTGCTACCTGCTGAAAGTGTTCTTTCTTTAAGCTCTGAACAAATCTAGACTAGTGCTGAGTAAACCGGACTATTAGTGGGAAAATTTTCATTTGTCAGATACAGTTTTCTGCATGAGCTCGCAAACTATCTTTTTTTCTCCTTAAGTGTTACTGAAAATACTGCTGTTGTGCCTAAAATATGCTCCCAGCACTAAGGGATAAGGAATTCAGTGAATCTCAAAAATGATTTCAGCCATTTCCTTTTATCCATAATTGTTATGTACACAACAATACTAGCAAGGAAAAATAGAGCTACTCAAACAAAGAAAGTGAGGTTACTTTCTTGTAAACTTACTATTATTTGTTTGGGTTCAGCTCTGATAGTTTTTATAAATAATTCACTGATAAAAAGTAAGACTCTTCCAATGTATTATATGACATTTACATGGCAAATTTTGTTGCATCGAATCATGTCAGGGCAAACCGTAAAAGTATAAAAAAGTTATTTTCCCACTTTGGGCATATCTTTGTGGGAATGTCATGGGTGAATGTTGGTAAACAATAGGAATCCACCTAATAACTTTCAGATGATTGCTTTCCATGGTGACGTACAGTTTTAGGAGTGGGAGATACCAGGCATGCAGGATGGCATCCACACAATAAGGGGGTTGCACGTATGTCCTTCAGCACTGGGAAACACTAAAAGGGAATGAAAGGGAAGGGAGACTCATATTTAACCAACTGCCCCACATGGAATTTAAGTTAGTGGTAACCCCTTCCCCAGTAACATGGTTTTAGGAATCTCACAGACACAGAACTAACTAGTCCACCATTAATGTAACCAAAGGTGCCATGTCACCATATGTTTAGTGGTGCAACAGCATTACAGAACCATGGAAAAATCTTCTATTCCACAAAAAGCATTATACCAGACAGCAGACATAATGTGGTTTCTTCTGTTTATCATTGTAAACAGCATATGTGTGGTTAAAAGAAATCATTACTTGCTGGGGTGTGTATTGAGTGCCTGCTCAGTGCTTCTGATGGACACATGCATTGAAGACAATGGAAGGTGTAGAATACACATTATGGTCAGAGAAAGGATAAATAGCCACCTACAGCTGCTGTTTATGATCAATAGAAAGAGACCACATTGCAACTCCTCCCTAAATAAGGCCTGTTCCAGTTGCTAAAGTTTAGACTATAATCCATCTACAGTGATTACATTTTGTTTCTTTACATTTTCTTTCCACCTAAGAAGCTAAACTATTCCTGAAGTGTTCCCATCAGTTTGATTGTAATCAGGGAGCCCTCAATGGTAACTACTGGAAGACAGGACTATTTAGTCCACTAAATTTACTGGAGTAGGTCAGATAAGTGGAATTAGAAGGACATGCAATTTGGAATAGATAACTCGAAATATAGATCTGCCTAGCCAAGCATTGATTACACTGGGGAACACATTTTGTTGAGTTAGATCTTACACTTGTCTTTCACTAATTTTTGGGTGGTGAATCAAGAAACAACCCCAATTTTTTGCTATCACATGCAGTTTTTATTTGCTCGTGTGTATCCAAGAAAGTCCTTGACAATGGCTTTGAATGATAACCAAGCATTCTTTTGACTTTTGACATTGTCCTGATGAAATGTTCATCTTTGAAGAGCTACCGAATCTGTGGACCATCAAACACACCGGCCTTTATTTTTTCAAATGACAGGCTAGGAAATGTCAAAATGAGGTACTTGAAACGCTATCCTTCAGTTGGCAAAGCGAACTACTTTATCAGACCCAGTTTCATGTGCAGAGGCAGGAATATAATATTCTTTTTATCAACAAGTGGCTCATGTAGAATGTTTGGATCTTGGAGGCCAATTCCTTTCCACCCAAAGCCTCTTACAAGCTCTGCTGTCCCATATGCACAGATAACAGGGATACTCGGTGTATCCGCTTTGCTCACCAAGAAGGAGGCATACCATTTTAAGGTCAACACAGATGACCCAATTGTGTTGGTGATATTGCAAAAACTCAATGGCCCTAATTCATCAAGCAGAATCGGACGCTCGCTCGCGCATTCGTATTCGCAACCTGAAATCGTACGACGTCCCGCAATTCAGCAACTGAATAAGCTCGCGGCCAGAGACGCGCATCTCCGGCAGCTTTACACTGGCGAGCTTGCATTAAAAGTCACTGTTCCCCTAAAAAATCATTCTTTCTAATGGCACACATTAGGAGTGGGAGATACCAGGCATGCAGGATGGCATCCACACAATAAGGGGGTTGCACGTATGTCCTTCAGCACTGGGAAACACTAAAAGGGAATAAAAGGGAAGGGAGACTCATATTTAACCAACTGTCCCACATGGAATTTAGGTTAGTGGTAACCCCTTCCCCAGTAACATGGTTTTAGGAATCTCACAGACACAGAACTAACTAGTCCACCATTATTGGAACCAAAGGTGCCATGTCACCATATGTTTAGTGGTGCAACAGCATTACAGAACCATGGAAAAATCTTCCATTCCACAAAAAGCATTATACCAGGCAGCAGACATAATGTGGTTTCTTCTGTTTATCATTGTAAACAGCATATGTGTGGTTAAAAAAAATCATTACTTGCTGGGGTGTGTATTGAGTGCCTGCTCAGTGCTTCTGATGGACACATGCATTGAAGACAATAGAAGGTGTAGAATACACATTATGGTCAGAGAAAGAATAAATAGCCACCTATAGCTGCTGTTTATGATCAATAGAAAGAGACCACATTGCAACTCCTCCCTAAATAAGGCCTGTTCCGGTTGCTAAAGTTTAGACTATAATCCATCTACAGTGATTACATTTTGTTTCTTTACATTTTATTTCCACCTAAGAAGCTAAACTATTCCTGAAGTGTTCCCATCAGTTTGATTGTAATCAGGGAGCCCTCAATGGTAACTTCTGGAAGACAGGACTATTTAGTCCACTAAATTTACTGGAGTAGGTCAGAATTAGAAGGACATGCAATTTGGAATAGATAACTCGAAATAAAGATCTGCCCAGCCAAGCATTGATTACACTGGGGAACACATTCCTTGACAATGGATTTGAATGATAACCAAACATTCTTTTGATTTTTGACATTGTCCTGATGAAATGTTCATCTTTGATGAATTCGAAAGTATGATACCTTTGTTCCTTTTTCAAGTAAGTTTTTCTCACGCAGTCTTGATGCAAGGAGTTCTGAAGCTTTCTTTGATAGTCCCAAATCACGAGCCAAATCACTCAACATTATCTGATCAAATCCTTTATGAACTGAGTCCTTTTCTATTCCAAACTCTTTATAATTTTTGTCACCTAGTTCATCACCATAATCATGTTCTTCAAGAGAGGGTAGTGTAACGAAAACCGGCACTGGGATTTCATCTGAATGAGGCACTGGGCGTAAAGCCGATGGTAGACTAGGCTACTCTATGTTACATTTATTTTTCTTGTTATATTCTGACTTTTTCACTATACAAAATGTACAGTCGCTGAAATGATCACCTGGCTCTTGCAAAACCATAGGTATACCAAAGGCAACTTATAACGTGTTCCCTTTGTCCACATTCGTAAACCCTTGACACACTGTTTGCACACCTTATGAGGTGCCCAAGACTTATCTTGATCTTTAACTTTGAAACTTTGAAATATGCCAAATAGGCTTGCTCTACAAATGTGCTGATGTTCGCCCTTTGACTGGGAATGGTGAAACTGCCACAGTTATAACAAAATGAATCAGGGTTGTTTAGGCACTTACGACGAGAAACAGCAGAGTCAGACAAGACCTGAAAGAAAGGAAACACTAAGTTGAAAAATAAATTTTCTTTATTCACTACGTAGAGCAGCGCACAACCTTTGACCACACTGTCTTGCGTATAAATGAATAGCCTATAGAAATCCACGCTACAGTAATCGCAAATAATATAAACGGTAGAGAAAAATGACGTGATAGAAGAAAAATAACTGCACTTTCAGAATCAGCATACCTATTTTAGTGCAAATAAGCTTAAAAATTGAAGTCAACAAAAACTTTGTTCAAAATTGTTCCCCAGTGGTATGTATCATATGTGCCACCAAACCTAATCAGATGTACTGGTCAGCGGTACTGAGTTAGTGTTGCTGGCTGTGAAATTACTTGGACATCTTAGCAAGAGTTTTCAGCCTTAATCTAATCCTGTGTATGAGATTCAATCACCTCAAAAAAAAGTTACACCACATTATTGGGCAACCCACAATGATCTCCTAGCTCTTAGGTCATTCCTGCTATGCCTGAAGTGACATCTATGTTGGGAAAGACAAATGATAAAATGTGATATTTTAAAAGCCAAAAAGCAGGGTGATGGGGACACTGTTATATTTGGTGGAAGTTCTTCTTTAATCAATGTGGTTTGCAACCCAATTCATATCCCTAATTTCCTATTGTCATCTTAGATGTAAAGTTAACTTTTAATGGGACATAGTCTATTAGTGAGTCATACTTTTGAGTCTTTTTCTTTTCAATATTTACATTTTACAATTATGTCCCTCATCACATTTTCTTTTGCTGATCCCCTGTACCAGATGGGGGTAATACATTTTCTGTTGACAGCATGCTTAGGCTGAAGTATTTAATTGTGAGTTCATGAAATTTATTTTAAGTATAATGTACTATTATCTAGCAAGAGAGGAGCTAATGTGCCGGAAATAACATGCTGATCTCCGACTTGTGTCATGTTTCAGCACTGAGCTTTAATAAATGGCCTTCATTTTATGAAATATGTATAAGTTATCCAGATCTATAAAGTTGACTATGATTACAAATGGCTTATAATGATCATGCCTGGACAAAATTGAATGGACCAAGAATAATCTATGCAAGAAAAGCGCCGCTCTAATTGCTCTAATTATCTTTGTCTTATACCAGTATGAGGCGATTTAGCCTCCCAAGTGTCCACAGAGACAGGTAACATCCTGTCTATTTGGCCTTATATTCAGATACAACATTTTACAGACGAGAGGTCTTGTCATTTATCTTGTACACTAGCTTTGAACAGATATGCATGAATGGGCAGCCTGGCCATCATGGCATCTGCTACCTTTACCAGCTGCTTAACAATCTATCAGGGAATGTATTCCAGAAATATAGGACAGCATGGAAATCTGCTTTTCAAACTCAGTTTGCAGATGATCAATGGCACCAGACTTGCATATTGGCTCATAAATGTTCTTTTAGCACTTGGCTGCAGAAAACTTCTTACCATGTCTTGACCCAATGTTATTGTTATAGTACTACAGATAAGTCATCAAACTCCTGGCGTGACAATCCCTTTTCGCTTTAACAGTGCCTTTTACATATACAGCATATGCCTATAATCATGGAATGCAGTCACTTTTATTCACCATGCAAATGTTGGGTTAGCTTCATGTTTCCCCTTCTTATAAATTGACCTTTTCCGGATGGCCCAGCCACAAGGAGCTAGACTGCAAACAGTACATCAAGGCCTGGCACTGAGGTGTTTTTCTTCAACAACTCTGTATCTTGTGGTCCTTTACATATTTTGTTAACCATTATGGTTATTCTGCCCTAAAATTATATAACAGAGGCCCTACTAATACCTTCAGACTTCACAATGCTATATCAAAAGAGGTGCTGATGTTGAAATGTAAAATAGAATTTATATTACTTTTCTATAATTACTTATACAAAATTAGTCCTGCAATTAAAATCTGGTAATACATTTAACAAGAGGTTTCTATTGCTGCTTTAGCAGCTTTTTGCTGAGGGTTTAAAATGCCTCTAAAAATTGCAGTATTAGAATTTGTAAGAGTGGGATAAGCTTGATAGCCTTCATTCTTTCAGTCTTACTAAAAAGGTTAATGATGATGATATTATGATGAAAACAATTATTTTAAAACCTAAAAACAAATATAAGGAAACACTTACAAATGCAAATTAGAACTAAAATAATTCTAACATAGCCTGTAGCTTTTCCAGTGGTTCCCAAAATATTGCCCATTTAGTTTTGTTGCATTAGGGATTGATTAGTAGTATTTTGCTTTCCTTATAAATAAACAGAAAACACAAATACACTCCAGGAGATAGATGCTAGAATCAGTGATCCAGAATTTTTAGGGACAAAACAGCCCGTGGCTGCTACAGCTGAGCTTTATAAAACACAAGGAAATCTTGTAAGGGCAAAGTCAAATAATTTTGTATTTCATTATGCAGCCTAGCTGCAAATTATATTTATTTATATTGCTGCTATCAAGTAGTTCAGTTGGCAGTATAACATACTGTATTTTTTATGACTCCAAGTTTGGAATGTCTAAATATTTTAGAAACTCTATTTACAAGAAAACAAGGTGAGAGAGAGCTAAAAAAAAAGCAAAAAAGTGCTGGAGGCATAAGATAAAAACATTTTTTGAGTTGCCTGTTAATGCATATGGATACTGAATACACTGTAGTCATATTTAATATTTAGCATGTTCCTCTGCCATCAGACCAAAGCACCTTCTTTGAGCGTGGGGGATCAGATCCATAAGGTATATTTACCTTTAAAAAACTCCCAAATATCTTAGTCTGATGCCTATGACGACCACTTTCCTAACTATGCAAGGAAAAAAATATTATTATTGACAGTGCAAGATCTGCAGTTATTTTTCTGATGCTAATACCCATTGAGTTGCACAGAGAATGTATCCTGCTAATTTGATTGGGGAAGTTTGACACCTTGGCATATATCCAATGCTCTCTAGTAAGTCAAAATCTGATCCACACAAATTGTGCTTACAACAATATGTCAGTGTTTCATTCTCTGCTTGCCCTAACATCTTTTTTGCAAGGGTAGGGAACCATACTTATTTGTTGTTAATTAACTAGGAGAGAGGATGGGAGAGGAGCTAATACATTTGCTAAAACTTTGTCTTTGATCAGTGTCTTTGTGTCCTAATTATTATTGTTTAATTTCCTATTGTTATTAGCATGTATTATTTTTTCAAAGTTATTTGTAGGAAAACAAGGCAAGAGAGCTATAGAAAGTGACAAAAAAACAGGAGGCATATAAAAAAGACCCATATATGATAAGCCTAATATTCTATATGAATATTAAATATACTGAATTGACATGTTATAATTAGCATTTACCATTGTCATCAGAGCAAATCAACATTCCAGCTTTGGCTCAGATCCCAAGGGTATAAAATGTATACATTTTTGGCTGGCTGGGGTACCACCAGGTATGTACTTTGCACAAAGGTTCTTTTTTACGTATAGTGGTGGTTTCCAGGACGAATGGAGAGAGTGAGTTGTCCAGACAGACTGTTGGCAGTGGTTCTAACCCTTTCAAATTCTATCTTAATCTTCAAAAAAGTTATATATTGCCTAAGATATACTTTTTTAAAACATTTTCATTTTTGCATTTATTGAACATCTACATATCTAGAGAGAAAAAAAAACACACTTACTTTCAATCCCGGGTCGTCCTGGCATCCGTCTCCAAACTGGCGTACTGGGCGCCACCATCTTTGCCTCTTCTTCCTGTTCTTCTTCCTATGTCACTCGACGAAGGCACTAGATCGTGTGACGTAGGTTGGAAAAAAAAACTTGCTGATCTCACTGCGCATGTTTGAGGTCGGCAAAATTTTCTCTTTTCTCGAAAAGCACCCAAGAGCCTCCCAGGATGCGTGACATAGGTATCCCGGGAGGCATTGTGCTCCCATTCATTATTAGGGGGCGGTGCTGCACCCTTTTTTTTTTTAAAGGGTGTTGCACTTAAAAAGCTAAACAAACAGAATCTTTACCTTACATAAAAGGGTTGTCTACCCTTTTAATGTAAAGTGAAATTTCTGAATT
Source organism: Pyxicephalus adspersus (assembly GCF_032062135.1). Taxonomy (NCBI): domain Eukaryota; kingdom Metazoa; phylum Chordata; class Amphibia; order Anura; family Pyxicephalidae; genus Pyxicephalus; species Pyxicephalus adspersus. Next base: position 154,575,651 of record NC_092858.1, on the reverse strand, counting down.
TAGGTACGCTTTAAACAAAAAACAAATGTTTACATTTCAGATATTACATACAAGGAATCTTTTCATTGTGGTTAGCAAGTGTTTTGAAGTCTAAAGATTGCTTTATTCCATAAACACCTCCTTCTACAGAACAGGGTTGAGTTTTTTTAATGTGTCAAATGAAGTTATATGTTTCAATTCCCACATCTGCAGGGATCAGAACTTGTGGGGCGACTGTTTCAGGAAGGAAAAATGATACAGAAATAACAAAGACATATTGATTATCAGTTCTGCAGGGAAGACCTCACACCGGAGCATCACAGCGGTTACTGTAAATGTTTCCCATTGGAACCAAACTTGCTTTGTTTCTTTTTGTAAATACAGTGTGACATATAAAAAGAATTTACAAGAATTATCAAAAAGTAAAATTGCAAGTATCTTATCCATACTTCATTCTTTAAAAGTATGTTGGTGGAACTGGAGACCATCAGGGTATATACTGTGGAGGGGCCTCCAAAGGTCTTCTGACTTACTATCGATTTACAGCTTCAAAGAGGAGAATATACAGAAATGTCTATTTAAATCCTAATGCACAATGTAAAGAATACATCAAAAGCGCTGTTTAAATAATAAAGTCCAGTGAATAAAATACCCTAGTATTTGAATTGTTAACCTGCCAGGTTATCCATTGTCCATTATCTACTCGGAATACCCTCTCATTATTGTATAACTAGAAAGCTATTATTTTGTCCATTTCTAAGTTTTTCCATATTACTGTAAAATAGATTTAAATAGACTAGTGTCAAAAAACGGCAAACCCACCATTTGGGGTATTGAATAAATGTATGTATATACACATATATATATATATATATATATATATATATATATTGCCATTTAAAATGATGTTTGCATACTTGCCAATCTTTATTCAGTTTTAGAGAAATTGAATAATAAAAAAAAGGTTCTGCTTAATGCTGACCACACACCCAACTTCTATGAAGCCTCTTCAGTCTGTTGCTACTAGTAAAGATATTTTTATCAGAACAACCAGACAATTTTTATATTCTTACTTGGCTAAAATTATAAATGAAAGTCCTCCAGTCATAATGAAATCAAATAGGTAATTAATGCTTCTAATTCTCCACTATCAGATAATAATAATATCATAATTGCATACAATATTGGAATTGTTAGAGAAATGGAATTACAATCTAATGTATTGTGTGCGTGACAGTTTTATTCATTAACACATTAGCCTTTGGACTAAAGACCTACTTTATGGTGGATAGTGGTTCAACGTTTTTTTGTTTCTGAAATTTGGAAAGCTGGCAAGATCATTACTTCAGAGCAGGGGATTTTCACACTGTTGTGTCAGCACAGGTATTACCATTACTTCTGAGCACCAATGTGTTGGTAGGAAAAATAGGGTTAGGTGTTAGCAAATATTTACTTTTTGAGTTATTGGCCACTCTAAGAAATACCTACATAATATGTTATAGGGAACATATAAAGGTGTTAATTGTGCTTGAGTAGTAGCTTAAAAAAAGATATACATTACTTGGAGTTCCTCCTAAAATATACTAATAAACTTTCTGTGCCTAGGCAATCCTGTGCCTAGAACCTCTTAGCTGTATTTCTGCAGTGTAAAATCTTTGTATATTACACCTTTATTTAGAACCAGTTGTGTTTTGAGATGTATCTCCTGTATTATTCGCAGTGTGAGATTGGGTAACATTAGCAGAAGACGGAAAAAGGCAGTGTCCAGCCTGCGATGAAAAGAAGAATGAAAATAGGATGGTGTGGGACCAATTGAAGTAGGATTGCAGAGTGATTATGTCACACTTACCTGTTCCTCACTAAAGCACAGGCATCCATCTCCTGCACATGCAGGCAGTTCTGAAGTTAGGTGTGCCTCTGTTTCCAAGCTTTATCAACTCCGCCTGACTAATCCGCTGGCCAATCAGAAAATAGCCTGTTGATCACCCCTGGCTATTTAGCTAGCTCACAGACTGCATTGTGTGTTCGTGCAACAAGTCTTCACTAAGTAGCTCGAGCTCCCTAGTTCTGTCATCTAGTTCCTGTTCACCTGTTGCTTAATCCAGTGTTTCCTGTGTCCAGCTCCTGCGTTAACTCCTCATTGTCCAGTCTGTTGGTTCCCAGCCAACTTCCCTGTGCAGTTCCTGTCTGTGGATATCCCGGCATCACCTGTACCTCCTGTTGCTTTCAGTATCTCCTGTGTTCCCTGTGTCACGGCAGTCTGTCTCCTAGATTTCTGGCTGTTGACCCCTGGCTTGTGACCTGACCTCTCTTGCTTGCTGCCTTGCTTGCTGCCTGCCTCGACCCCGGCTTTCCTTGACAATCCTTTTGCATTGTGATTTGGTACCGTGCTTTGCCCACCTTAGTGTGCCCAAGGGCCACAACTTGGCAGTAACTAGCGGTGCAACATCCTCACCATCAGAGACTCTGGAGAAGACCAAGTTACTGCTTAGACCCTGTGCCTTGGCCATTCTCAGGTCTCACACCACCTCCGTACAAGTCATAACGCCCCCTAGTGGTCATGCCTCTCCGTGCGTGACAGAATAACGCTTTCCATCTATAAAGTACCATTTTTTCAAAAAGTTCTACTGATGTATGTATGTCTTTTGAGTTGATAAGAACTTAAAAACTGAATATTTGCTATGTTATAGGAAACATATAGATGATAAGTACCTAAGTAGCACTCCAGAAATGTGCTCCACGGAATTCCTCCTGAAAACTAGCAGTGCATGTGAGGTTACACAGACACCTCTGTTCCTACAGCCCCAAAACTAGCTTTTAAGTGGAATTTGCTGAATTTAATGCTGGCGTTCTCATTGTTCTCGTAGCTTGAATTCCTTACATTGGAAAGTCCATCCTCTACCAAGATGGCCAGCTCCACACAGAGAGGTAGTGTAAAACAAGACATCTAAATGAAACAATTAAAGTAAGGCAGATTAATGACAACCTATTTATGCTAAAACAGGAAATGGTAACTCAGAACCGTGGGAAAAGATCAGCTAAAGGGAGACCACAGCGTATACCAGTTGCCCTTAGTTTTCAATCCATCTAGTTTTGTGCACGTCATCCACACTTCAGTTTTTTTTTTAAAGCAACTGAAGCAACTCAAGATCTTTTGTACACATTGCTTATCACCAGCAAGAAACATCAATATAAGCTAACCTAGAAAGCAAAGACTGTATGATGCTAATATTGAGAAATTAAATGCAATCATTTACATCCTGGCATTTCAATACATTAATATAATAAAGGGACTGCTAGATGCTGCCTATGGAGTTGTGAATCATACCCTGTATGATATTTTGCCTCATAGAGAGTTTCATAATAAATGTAACATTGGCTTTCTGTGTGACATAAAATTATTACACTCCATTAGCAAATTAAGTAAGTGCTGTTAAACAGTGTGCATGGTGTTTGCCAAACCTTTCTGAGCTTGGCTTTTCACCCTTAGTAAGTACTAATTTTCAGATTATTAGGAAAAACAATTCTGTGAACCACTAATGGTTTCTGCATATCTTTTATGTTCCCCAGTATTGATAGAAAATGAACTAATGTGCGTTTTTGTGGCACACAACAGTTAGTTAAACAAGGTGGAATTTGTTGTAAACACTGTTATGCACCCACTGAGGGTTATTTAAATTGTCTCTAATTATTTCTTTTTTTTTCATGTTGAGAACGCACTGTGTGAAAATGTTTTATGTGCTTTTTAGAACAAAAGTGGTACTTGAAAAAGCAAAATGAATCGAGAAAAATATGTATTTTGTAGACAGACACACTTTCAATATTTCATTTAACCACAAAAGCCAAAGATTCAGATATAAAGAATATTTCAAGATATTTTGTA
>NC_092858.1:154570224-154571117 GCF_032062135.1 Pyxicephalus adspersus | reverse complement strand
TTCAAGATATTTTGTAGACAATTTGCATTAAAATGGAGGTACATTTTCCATGTTTGCTTTCTTTGGAATTGTTTAATAAACAAATGTAAATTTCAATGATCAGTGTAACCAATCAAACGTCATTAGCGTAGGGAATGAAAGCATTGACAGATGGTACTGAGCTGTGCAAAGGGCAATGATTATGTACAGAATAGAGAAATGATTTTCTGTAAGTTTCATGTTGCTGTTAGTAACTGGACTTGGCACATTGCTTATATAAATTTATAAACTTTTTTTTATAAAGCACCAACATAAGTATTATATATGAGAGCTCAAAATTACAAGGCCTACAATGTATTTTCAATTATTGACAGGTGAATATCTCAAAATTCTGCTCCATTAGCAATTTAACAGAGTAGACAATAATATACATATCTATTGGAATTTGCTCCAGATCTCTCCATGAGCTCATGCTGTAGTTTCTGGCCTTTTAGTTATTAAATTGCTGCATATGCAAACCACCTAACCAGACATTGCACAGATTCCAAACCTGGAGATATCCTCCCTCTGACATCACTGCCTTATTGGATCCCCAGAGCAACCCGGGGTCAGCTAGGGTAAGGATGTTCCTGTGTTTCCTTTGAGTGCAGGTTCATTTTGGTTGCAGGTTTTTCTGTCAAGGGCCAACAACTGTCACTCTTCATTCAGTAAACTAAAACACCAGCAGTTTGCTGGTGACTGATTTTGACTTGGAATTAAATTATTCTGACCTTATATGAGAATTTAGATTGTGAGCAAAACTAAACTCCAAGTTCTGAATGTCATGATAAAATATTAATATTATTATATATTAAATAGAGAGAACTTTGTGGAGTTCCACAATAATATTAAAACCAGATACTTTAATAGATTTG
>NC_092858.1:154561998-154569813 GCF_032062135.1 Pyxicephalus adspersus | reverse complement strand
AGAATTATTACCAAGATGGTTTTTTGCTGCAGATTTTACTTTCTCTATAAGATAATACTTTTTCTTTTTGATAATAATGATTTGTTGTGGGGGCTAACTTCAATTGTTCTAGAAATATAAAGTGACTAGTCTTTAAAATTCAGTTCAAGTCAAGGTCCAATAAAGTCTATGGAAGAAGAATGTTTCAGTCAAAGGAATAAGTGTTTAAAGGTTCAACTGGTCAAATGTCCATATAAATTTGCAGAAATTAGAAACATTGAAGATGTTTGACCCAAACGAACAGCAAGATCGATCCCTAATGGGAACTAACCCTATTATATTTAACAATAAACTTGCATAACAAAAGCTACCTCTGATTAATTCATACAAACTTTATAAGACACTTGAAGAAATTGACTTTTTGCTTTTTCTGGCCTTTACAAATCACGTAACATGTATGCTGTTATAGATGTGCAAATTTACTGATTCCTGACGTAAAACCAATTCATATCATGTAAACTCAGGGCAACCTTTGGTCACACTCTTTTCTCCCTTTATAGTCAAGAGGATTCTATTTTACATTCACATTCTCATTTTTGCTGCAATTTTGTATATTGACTAGCCATTGTGTTTCCTTTCAATATTATAGAAAGGTGCAGAACGGAACAAGGACAGGTCCACTGGGTTTAGTTCTGCTTTAATATGCTCTCATAAAAAGGTGTTTTCACTTACTTAGTAGTTAGTGTCCTCTATATCCTAAAGCCCATCACCAGGCCAAAAGTAACCCCCAACACCTACCTCCCACCCTCTGTTAACCAATTCCACATTACATTTGTATTTTAGATTCAGATTTCAACAGGTTCCTGCCACTCAAATGTCAGTATGAACAGTGCTTGCATGACATACACATCCCCCCTAGAATGACCTCAAGGATGTAAATACAGGAAAAAAGAATACTTGGCACTGGATCATCACTTGACCACAGGGTAAGTAAAAGGGCATATAGATTTATTTATTTTTTCATTTGTTATCATCAGTTACCCTTCTGTCCTCATTTATTCATCTGGTAAGGCATACACTTTCACTCCATATACATTAATGCTAAATGATATTAACTAGGTATTAATAATTATTGATGTCATGTTAATGGACATCATTACTGAAAAGGAAATTGCTTTATTGCAATTGCTTGTAACAGAACCTTTTTTTAACTGGTTTGACACTTCATTAGCAAAACGGGCATTACAAATACAAAAATTTACATGCCTAAATGGACTTCACAGCATTCAATTTGCTATTTTTAAACTTTCATTAAGCTGCAATTTGATATCTCCGGGAACTGTCTGCAGCTTGATGAATAAGGGGGAAATGAATGCTGAACACTGGTGGATTCTGGCAAATGATATGTGACTGAGTTCACCCAACAATAATAAATATTCCCTTATAGTTACAGTGTTGTAGTTGTTAATATCTCTCCATAGATAAAGTACAGGGGTTGTAATCTTGTCAATTACCCTTTTATTACTAATAACAAACTAACTAATCTAATAATCTTTGTGTATTATCTTTGTTGTGCTTGTAATTGTTTGTATATACAATCACTGAACACTTTTTTAGGTACACCATAGTAATATCTGGGTGGATTCCGTTTTTGCCTCTCAGGGATTTTGGTTCATATTGACATAATATCTTACCACAATTGTTGCAGATTTGTTGGCTGCACATCCATGATGCAAATCTCCCATTCCTCCTCAACCCAATGTGTTCTGTTAGATTGAGATCTGGTTACTGTGGGGTCACCTCTGACATCAAAACAGCATTTTCACCCAGACAACTGCCACTCACTGGATATTTTTCATTTTTTGGACTATGCTTTTTAAACCCTAGAAATGGGTGTGCATGAAAATCCTAACAGCAGTTTCTAAAATACCCTTGCCTGGCACTAGCAACCATGCAATTTTCAAAGACCCTTTCATCACCCTTCTACCCCATTCTGATGCTCAATTTCAACTTCATCAGGATATCTTGACCATGTCTACATGCCAAAATGCATTGAGTTGCTGCCATGTGATTGGCTGAATAAATGTTTGCATTAAAAAACTATTGAATAGGTGTACCTAATAAAGTGATCAGTGACTATGTTGAAGTTTAAAGTCTATGTAAGCCATAACAATAAACATGGTCTAATAAATATACAGAGGAAAGCATTTTGTTATATATGTACATACAAATACATTTTGAGTGTATCAGAAAGTCAGAACTGCCCTGTTTACTCTATTTGCATTTTCTCAAGGAGTCTAATCAGCTTTCCCAGTTCTTTCCCGGTGTGTTATGAAGATAGGGAGGAATTCTGTAGTTTAGTAAAGACAATTGAGCAGACAACATTGATTTCGATTTCAGTCCAGAAAAGGAGCTACGTTGTCAGCCATTAACATGAATATAGCAGATGACCACATTTCTATCAGGTCAAAGGCATTTTACTGTGCTTGCGGGGTCTTATAAGGGCTTCAACATTTGAATGTATTGAAGCCTGAGATGTACTGCATACATGTTTTTTTGTCCTGACATGGACTTTAAGTGAAAAGGAATCTTAAGTGATATCCTGGAGTCAGCATGCTAATTTATTTCCATTTGCAGTATAGAAATGTTTTGTGTGGGTTAAGTGTGAAGGTAATGAGACGTGACACATGTAAAGTTGAAATTTTCAAAAGAGAAAAAATGAAAAGAGGCTATACTATCGAAGAATATCTCTACAGTATGGACCTAAAAGTTCATATGAAAGTACTCTATTTAAATAATAAAATAATAAGAAAATAAGGTTAGATTAGATTGGAGAGGGGGTAGATACAAATACAGAGTTTGTGATGGTTCTGGTTTGCATAAGCAATGTTCTTCTAAGTTGCGAAATTCAATTAAAAGTGGTCTTAGTTATTTTACATTACTTTGTTTCATTTCATAATTAAATCATATTTTGTCTTCATACCAAACATTGTGTTTTCCTTAGGATTTATTGTCAGTCTCCTTGCAGTGTGTTCTCAGCAGTCATGTACTAACTCATCCATGTGGCTCCAGCTTTTTTTTGTACCTTTTAATGCTGAGCACAGGATGAATCAGATGCGTGTTCTAATTATAGATCCCCCTAAACAACACTTTAATCATTTCTAGTACAGTAAAAAGCCGTCTTAAAACAGAAGGTAGTCACATGCTCACAGCTAGTTTATAACAATCACTATTATTCCACAAATCCACAGAATGAAAGAATTAATCCTTCAGCTAAGAACTGTGAGTAGAAACACAAATTACCCTCTTACAATGCATGGAAGAGACACATTTTGCATTTCTAAAGTGATACCAAGGCACAGAATCTTTCAGGAAAGATCCTAACACATATCAATGAAGGAGACATTCAATAAAGCAAATACTAATTTGAACACAAATTTCCGTGTATATATATATTTATTTATTATTACTATTTTTATTATTGATAAACTGTTTTTATTAAGTGCCAATATATTATGCAGTGCTGTACATTAAATAGGGGTTGCAAATAGATAAAAGGAATGACACAGAAAGAGGAGAAGACTGCCCAAAAGAGCTTACAATCTAAAAATATTCAATAAATATACTTGAGGGGCTATTTTTTGCTGCTGTAGTTACATGCAACTAGTTAAATAGACTGATCTATCAGTAAACCCCAAATCCCCTTACTTAATTAGAGAAAACTACTTTATCTGTAGGGTAGTGATTTTAAGTCTTCATTGCTGGTGGTATTGTAGCTGATAACTATCATACAAACAAAACATGCACAAAAAGTGACATTGCATAAGTTAATCACTGATTTTTATCTGGAAAGTTTCATTTTATGGTCAGTGAGGTGACAAATTTGCAAGTCTGCCATGAACTATATTTTTTTTTGTGCTGCAGAAATTTGTCCTTTTAGTGTACCATTCATTAATGCCAATTTGAGACACTCTGGGAAAGCTCCAAAAGCTGCCCGTACCTCCTTTGTTTAATTATACTTAAACAGCAAGCCTTATTTTTGGTGTTGTGCTTTACAGGAAAGTAAATTTGTGTGAACAGATGCTTAATGGAAATGCATTATGTTTGTGTTTATTTTCTCATCAATAAATAGGATCATGAGAAATGAAAAAAATAAATAAATCTGAAAAGCATGTTAAAGTTACAAAATATTGCATATTACTGGTTAGAATTCCAGCATATCTATGGGCATGTTCACACTAGCAGTTTTTGCAAGCTTTTTTTATGTGGTTTGCCACGCACCTTCATAAACTTGAACTGTAACAGTTTTGTGTTTCCAATTCAATTCAAGTGTTTCAACGCAAGAAAAAAAAATGCACTGTTCTGTTAGGTATTGCAATGCCTTTAAAGATCTTGTTTGCAAACTTCCTCCCCCCAAAAAAATATAATACTGGGGTCATTTGACCCTTAGCCCCTTTTCCCCATGATTAAGTGGTCTCTAGCAGTGTCAGTGTGGTTGGGTGGGTAAATAACGTTATCAGAAGTCAGTACTGAACTGTCACCAAAATCAATCATTTCAGGTGAAGTTTAGCTTCTGTTCAGATCAGTTGCTTGGCTTTCACTCTGCAGAGTGAACTGATTTTTTCTATGGACAGAAATGGAGTGGGAAAGGAAGGTGCCTCTCTGCAGGGACAAAAATCAAATTTACAGAGACTTGGGCATCCTGTGCCTTCTGTATGACATTAGGGACACTCTAGATTTTTGCCAGAGACAGCCACAGAACAATTTTCAGGAAAAATGTGAGTCTGGAGCTTTAGTCACGCCTGGTGACAAGAATGGTTCTAGGAACAGGTGCAAATCAAGTCCATTAGGATACAGAAGGCTCCCAGTAACACTCATTTGCATCATTGATTACATGATGATTGCTATGTTGTCCACAGCTGGAGGTTTGTCCCTGACAGATTGTTGTAAGGAAGGGGCTATATGATGGAGACAATCATGCACGCTAGAAATAAACCCCTAGGTATTGCATTAAAAGATGATTTTAATACAGCAGGAGCAAATGGGATAGAAAAAAAATGATACCTGTAATAACTGGACCACCATGGATAAGCCACAAAGGGTACAATTTTTAACTAAAGTTGGAGATTAGAAAAAAAATAATGGTGCTTTCTGACATAAGTGTTATGGGTTCACCTTGTCATGTTTCATTTTCCATCTGATGTATGTTGCGATCAGTGGTATGGGTTCACCCTGTCATGTTTCATTCTGCAACTGATCCATTAAATAGATTGAACTGATCCATAGAGACCTGAAAATGCTTAGCCATACCCAGCTACAGACGTCAGTGAAACTGACAATCATCCAGTGTGTGTATAATTGCTGTTTTTTATACCAGTTATGGGTGACATTTCTACTAGGTCATTGGAGGTAGCAGATTATATAAAACAACATATTTAGGGTCTGTGTTGACAGGTTTGAGCTTGTGTCAAAGGTATACTTTTGACATAGTTTTGTGAAGCTTCTGGAATCATCCAGAATTCACCAGTGGGTGCATTTCTGACCTGCTTCAAATGAGTTTTGTATATTCAATAGACTCTATAAAGACATGCAAAACCAACCAACCAACTAATCAAACAACCAACAGGTCATTTATTTAAAACAGATTCGAAAAAAAAGGAAACAAAAGAAATAACTGGGCTAATTTCAGTGAATTTAGGGTTAATAGTTTGCATTAACTGACATTACTACATTCATTTGCAGATATATGAAAAAGAGTGGATACAAAAGTACTGTCAGATTACTGATGCCAGACATTTATTTTTGTCTGGACCAACCAACTTTGGACAAAGTAATCTTTTCTATTGTTCAACAAATCTTTCACTGCTGAGAATCAATGGCAAAAAATCCTTGTAAATGCCACTTATATCAGGGAGACTTGTGGCTACCATTTGCAGCCTTGTGAGATCATTACTTTGTATGGACATTCTTGCATTGGGTACAGACTATGGAATGGGGTGCTGAGATCTACACATATCCCTGCTTATTTTTTAATTTTTGTTTGATGCTGGAAATGATTGACATGCTAACTGGAGTACCACACAGAAATAGAAATACACTGCAGGTGGTTTGTTGGAGAACTCAACCTTTTATCATATAGAACCGAGATACTAAAATCACATTTATCCCACCAGATAATTGTGAAGTTACACTTGCCTGTAAACATCAAGTGTTTAAGTTCCTTTGATTGATTTGAGGACTTCTCTGATCAAACAGCAGGATGGTTCTCATGCTGACAAACAAGCTTTCCTCAGTCAGCAGAGTTGCTCAGTGTGTCTGTTATATAGTCATATATAATGTTGAATGAGAGTTGTAATTCTAAATGGGATGCTAAGAACCAGTGGTCAAATATTTTACTTACAATGATTTACAGAGAGGACCCTAGTTTTCAGTAGCTTTACCAATGCTAGGAGAACATTTTCAGATAAAGGGATACTGAGATTGCTGCAGAGCAAAGGATGGACAGATAGTCGCTTGATCGCCTCTGCTGCTGCAAGAGAAGCCATCGGAGGGAATAAACAGGGTGCACTACACTGCTGTGGCTTACAGCCTGTGAAGGACAGCCAGAAATGCGCCTCCTAACAAATATTTTTTTTTTGTATTAGGGCATTGGTTGTTTTTTTTGGCTTAGTATTCCATTAGATATTCATGAAGCATATTTTCCTATTATTTTGAGTTAATATCACCTGGCAGCTGGGGGATTTTGTTACTGTTTACTATTGGTTTATATTGGCTCATGTATGTGGTCTAGTGGTGGTGTTTTTGTTGAAACTTTATTTATGGATGCAATAAATGTATTGCAGTCAAACACTGAGTAAGATGTCCTGTGGTATGAAAGGAGCAGCTTTTAAAGCTGCTCTATTTAAACATTAGGTTCTGTTTTGAATTTTAACTGCTAGGTCCAAGCTATTTAAGTGCAGATGTAATTTTGCATTACACCATTACTGAGGATTAAGTGCAGTAGAGCAGTGGTCCCCAACCTTTCGGATGTCACAAACCACTAAATTACGGACTCCGGACCGCATATGTATGGGGAGCCGTGTGTCACTGAAAGGGAGACCCCGGAGTGATGTCATGATGCCAAAACCTGTCTATTCTCCTATCGCAGGCTTAGATCTGTGACACAACCCACCCACTGTCCTGAGCCTGCGATGCATACAGGAGACATGGTCCGCGGCTCTGGTTGGTGCTCCCCTCCCAAGCGGGGTCCTTCCCCTGACCCCGCTGTGGGGTGCACCGGCCAGAGCCACGGACCACCAAAATTTAGGGAGGTTAGGGGACAGGCTTTTGTAGAGAATTGTAGAAATATTACTGTATTATGTTGTACTATAGATTACATGAATTATGTTCACAATGACTATCACAATGTGTACAATCATGGTTTATCAATAATGTTTTATTATATTTTGTACAAATAAATATGTTCTTTTATGTATTTAAAAATTGATGATTTAATGCCTCCAAAACCCAGCTTTTTTGTTGTGATGTGTGACAAAGTGAACCAAAAATTGCAGGGAAAGCGCATTACTGGCTCCAGGGAATAGAAAGTGTTAATTGGTGTATAGGTTTTAAAAAGAAAACCAGGTACTTTAGGGCCTTGAAGCCGGCCAAGGGAGTGAAAGGGTGAGTTCCTTGGCCCAACCCAATCGTGACTGGGATATATTCACCTGCACTCAGGTGCAAAGAGAGTGAGTGATCAACCAGAGGAGAGGAAAGTGATCAGCAAGAGACTGAGAGAGAGCCAGAGTGGATTCCAGGCTGAGAGAGAGCCAGAGTGGATTCCAGGCTGAGAGAGAG
>NC_092858.1:154559493-154561767 GCF_032062135.1 Pyxicephalus adspersus | reverse complement strand
AGTGGATTCCAGGCTGAGAGAGAGCCAGAGTGGATTCCAGGCTGAGAGAGAGCCAGAGTGGATTCCAGGATGAGAGAGAGCCACAGTGGATTCCAGTCTGAGAGAGAGCCAGAGTGGATTCCAGGCTGAGAGAGAGCAAGAGGGGATTCCAGGCTGTTTATTGTTTTGTTGTGAAGTGCTGGAGAGTGTGCCGTAACTCTTGCCTAAACAAATAAAACTGCTGTTATTTTGGACTTTTGGAGTCTGTTGCCTCTAATCTGCCCTGTAAGCATCCCGTTACCATGAGCGATCCCCCTGTGCTATGCCACAGATGCTATAGTAAAAGTACATTGTCTGGTCAAAAAAAAAAAGTAACAGAGTCTGTGGTGTTCTGAGGTTTCTTTAGTTGGTCAGGATTGGGTTCAGCAATGTTATGAGCCCAAAAATATGGGGTCAGCCAAATACCCGAGTATACTGAAAAGTGATTTCATCAATGGATTCTTCATTGTCTAATTCCATGAGCACATTCCAAGATGACAATGCCAGGATTCATCGGGTTCCAATTGTAAAATGGTGCCTTAGGGAGCTTGGGACATCATTTTCACACATGGATTGATCACCAGACCTTAACCCTATTAGGTATCTTTGGAATGTGCTGGAGAGGACTCCCTCATATTCAATATACCATGGTGAATGCGTGCCATAATCAGAGCTAAATGTGGTCCAACAAAATATTACAGTGTGAATTTTTTTTGGACAAGCAGTGTAGTTAATTTTGCTGCATATAACCTTTCAAACCAAGCTATTTTAAACTTGCAACATTCAAATCTTTGTTTCAGGAATACCATTACCTGTGCTCATGTTTGGCTTACTTTTTACCTAGCAATGTTTACTTATTAATACTGATAATGTGATCTGTGATACAGCAGGCAGACCTTCCCACTCAGCACTCAAGAAGTAGGACATGCTTAAAATAAATCTGTCAATTTCAACAGATCAAATGCAAAGAAATGTTGAAGAAAATTGAAATGTATGTGACTAACAATGATTTTTTTTTCAACAAAATTAAAGTATACTAAACACATGTTTAGAAAGCACACAAAGGTTAGACAGAGTTCAAGAGACGCAACTGAGACTTCTAGAGAGTAAATTGCAAAATCAGAAATTATTTTTAGCCTTCAGGGAAAAGTAGCTTATCCAACTGAGGAGACACTGATTACCAAACCCTGGATGCTCTGATAAGACCAGAATCTGCAGATAGGCAATAACCGTTATCATTAGGGCAATTTTTCCTTTTTCAACTGGAGTGTCTCCTATACAGCTGTGTTGGGATCTTTGCAGAGCAGATCTTGCACATATAAATGTGAGGTGAGCAGACTTTTGTGAATGCAGTGTTTTGGCTTTTCACTTTTGTGTCTTTCACTGATAATGGGGGAAAATGTATGGATTACAAAGGGAATCACTTACATGGTTAGCATAAAATGCTCTGTGAATGATGTATTTTACTGTACAGTATATAGTGTTTGGGCATTGCCCCTCATATGGTAAAGCTGTGCTGTATTAAGATGATGTTTCTAGGCTCAAATGAACTTTTAGGCTTCTACTGCTGTACATTTCAGCTTGCAATAAATCAAGGTTTGTAAAGTTTTGGTTTTCTTTCTAAAGTAGGTAGTATTAAAAAGGTTTGTCTCCTTCATGTATGCTGCGGAGAAGGACTGTTGCTCTCAGTGTGGAAGAGCCCTAGTTTTGACACAACAGGTAACATAGTAGGACCTCGACAGAGAAACCACTGTTTCTAGACAAAACTGCAAGAGTCATGGTGATTCCTTATTAATTAAAGAATGTAGCAAAGAACACCTCTAAATGAAAAGAGTTCATAGTTTGCATGGTGCAAGCCATAATAGGGAAGGGGATTTTCTATTCTAGATGCCCTACTCACAGGGCATCTGCATTTTCGTCCTTTATGCCCTGGTGGTTTCTTTACTATGTTTATCTATGATTTGGTCATTTGCATGTAAAGCAAGCAGCTACTACCTACTACCTTTATTTTATTTGTTGTTTTTGGACCAGTGGCCAAACAGTTTGTGTGTAGTGGGGTCTGAATACAGTTTCATAGCAGATCTATTCAGGTTGTTCATAACAATCCTATAGGAAGGATAGAAGGAGAAACAAAACTCCCTTGACGCTACCGTGTTTCCCCGAAAATAAGACCTACCCCGAAAATAAGGCCTAGCACTTTTCCCCCAACCTGCCCTAATATAAGACCTACCCCGAAAATAAGACCTAGTAGAAAAA
>NC_092858.1:154540830-154559026 GCF_032062135.1 Pyxicephalus adspersus | reverse complement strand
ATATAAGACCTACCCTGAAAATAAGACCTAGTGTGTTTTTGGAAGCCCCAAAAAATATAAGACAGTGTCTTATTTTCGGGGAAACACGGTAGTTATGAGTTAAGACCAACCCCTATTTTTTAGTACAACACGAACAATAAGATAGAGAACGATCAGGGTTTGTTTTGATGCTGCCTCCCACAGACATTCCATCCAAAATACTCTATTTAAAGGAGCCATAGCGACTTTTATCCAAACTTTTAAAAGAGGATTTGCAGTACCATACTACTTCCAGCTATCTATATTCAGTTTTTTACAGCTTTCAGCCCTATTGATATCAACATCACAGTCTCAGAGATACCTCTGAGGAATCCTAAAGGCGAAACGCGTCAGTAAAATTAGATGCTTATAATCTTCTTAACCTCCCCTTTCCCTGTTAAAACTGAGAAAGGGGATAAAGCTGATTGTTTTGTTGTAAACAGCTAATTAACTGTATAGTACAAAGCCAAACAACCCCCCCCCCCCCCATGAGGAAATAATGGGGAGGACACTTTATTTTGATCAGTTGTATCCTATTTGGGACATAACTATTTGTCTTATTATTTTTTTGTCTCATTTGTTATTGATATTACATTAATGACCAAAAAAATCCCTGTTCTTTCTCTATCTTCTGCACAGAGAACAAATGATAAAATTTAATTACAGTACTGACAAATCGTGTTCCAGACACCTTGATAAAAATCGGCTAAAAAAGTCCCTTAACTAACATTATCTCATCCTAAGGCATAGGTAATGCGCTATGAAAACAAATTTATTGTTTGTTTTCCAGTTGTGTATAAGTGTCGGCAATCAATTATTGTGAGTGAAGTTACCTGTTAAAAAAAACAAATGGTTGTAGAACATCAGAATCTCATTATTGGAGAGGTGGACATGCATTGCACACCTAAACACATTTAGAGGTCTGTTTATTATGCAGTGAATCTGACATTCAGCAAACATTCTCTGGTGGAAAATCAATCCTTGCTATTTTAAACACATGGACCTTGAATATTTCTCACCAGAGAATGTTTGTTGAATGTCAGATTCTCTGTTTTCCAAACAGACCCCTTGTAGTTTGTGAATGAGCGTTTCCATTAGGTCCGTTGTTGTTTTTGTGACTCCAGAAACATCTAAATTATTAGGTATATACAATACATAGTATCTATGTATAAGTAAATACAATAAAGAATGTGATAGTATTGCTGTATTTCAGTAACATAGATACATTAAACAGTTTTGATATATTGGGACAGGTGAAGTTTCTATATCTGAAACTTTGTCACCATAAGAGGAGTAGAGCAGATGCCTTCAATGGGGACAGTTGAAAAGGTGTCATTAGTGAGGATTTCCCACTAATAAAAATAGAAAATTAGAACTTATGGCTCTTCCTGCTAGTCCTATTTGTGTTTCTGGGAAAGTCACCAGGAGGTAGAGCTAATTGACAAAAGAGACATGGCTTCTGGTGGCTTTTTGTTTTAATTCTACACTGTCCAGCAATGAAAGGGGGGTGCCATGTACACTGCCAGCTCCACAGCAGAAGACGGCAATCCAATGGCCCCGCAGTGGATTTTTAAGAAGACAACAATCTGTACACATAACCAAACTCTACACTACAATATGCTGGTACCATACAGTATAGAGCTAAAACATTAAGCCACCAAGAGCTAGGGATTTATTTTACGTTATGGTGACTCCTATGGTTGGATATGGATATATAGAAAGATAATAAAAAGATAGTTTAACGTTCAACTCTAACCATTTTTTCTCGGTAGAATGGGAATGGTTATTATTTATATGATAATTATTACTATCTGTAATTAATATTTAATTGTAGAGATTTCTTTGCACATCCTATTTCCCACAGACACAATTAGAAATAGGGGGAGGTAAGTTTTTCCTCTGAAAAGGGGAAATCCTCACTCTAGACACCTGGTCAAGTGTCCCCATTGAGAACATCCACTCTTCTCCTCTTCTGATGACAAAATTGTAAAATTATGGGGTTCCCCTCATATTCCATGCTTCCTGCTGAGATGCTATATGTGGCAGTGAGCAGTTCAGTATTGGCACTGCTGCCAATTTACAATATGCAACCACAGATTCTTTAAGAGTTGCTAGCTGCTGGAAGCCTTATTCCAAAGCAAGTCTAAACTTGGCCTCACAGTGCCAATAGACTCCAAGATAGATAGATAGAACATTGTTTTACAAATATGCCTTTTACTGCTGCAGTTCTGAAATTTATGCAATTTATAAACTTTTTTCCTCATATCTAGACTGTATCCATCATGTAGGTTGGGAGATACAGAAAAAAGATAGATATAGAGAGCCTGCAGATGGTTTGTTATTCCTGACAGTGGTGTTTTGACGTCAATTGGTGGCAGCTTCTTCTGTTGTAGGAACATGTGTGTCTACTCTTTCCTTTTCTCATTACTTTGATTTGTTATAATATTTCAAAAGTTATTTAGGTGAAGCATCATTGGATTCCTTTTAACAGTGTACCTCAAGCAAAACATAAAACATTACTATGGAAACTGCCACCTTAGAATCAAAGAAGAGGGAAGCAAATAGCTGCACAATCTCTGTTTTTATATAGGAAGCGTTTGGGGTGCTTATGTTTTGTCAGTTGAAAGGGCTCCATCACTAAACAAAATCAGAATGACAGACCACAGAGTTGCCTCTTATCAAGTTTAGATCTCTGAAACATCTATCACTTCCAAGCTAACTGTATCACTCTCTAATCTTCTTATAATAAATTGGATGGTACAGTCTAGCATTCAGCAATTCCCTCTTCTCTATGCTTCTGTATGTTATACTGAATTTTATACAACACTAAAAAAGAAAAACTGCCATTATGCAAGACAGTAGAGGACTCTCTAATGGAAGGTCAGTGGAATAACAATCAATAAGGATGGAGTTTAGCTTTAACACAAGAGACACTTAAACCTTAAATATGTCATTGACACCTAAATATGTCATTGTTCTGTGCATCAGCAACCATTCATACTGTATATGGTACAGCGACTGTTGAGGAAGAAAGTAAGGTTGAGGGTTTGTGATGCTACATGTATTCATACTGATTGCAACGTTTATAAATGTGCCAGCACCAGTAAAAAGTAAATGTTGTTTATACCTTGGCAATAATTTCTAAAGTGATTATATTACCAGCTGATTGCTACCTTAATGAACGGGGCAAAAAGGACATTTTCCTGTGATCCAGACAGATTAAATAAATTAAATTACGGAAGTAGATAAAGATAGAAGCTAAACGTTATTTTAAAAAAAATGGTGGAATTACCAGAAGAAAATCTATAGGGAAAGTTCTCCATTGCTTAGTGCTTGTAGCTTTCTCTCTCAGATCAAGTCTATTAATTTTTAGCAGAGGAAGGAAAGCATCCATGACATCACAATGGCTGTAAAAGTTTTTTTTTTTCACTTTAGGCACTGTCAGCTATGATGTGTTATGTAAAATAGTACATGGAGGAAATAAATTAGACAGCAGCCCTAACTGATTGGTATGCAGCTTCCTAAGCACTATGTATTATAAACAACTATATTTTTCTTTTTTATTTCATAAAATACTGGTTATGTTTATCCTTTGTTCTCAGTGCTGCTGATATTATTTAGTCTTTTTCCAGGCAGTTCATGTTTACACACACTCAAGCAATGGCTGTAGGGTCATATCTTTAAAGAGTCAAATGGAGCATCTGACCCGGGCCCCATATCCAGCAGGGGTTTTGAGCTGCTCTACCAACCCTCAGGTAATACAGTGCTGCACTAATGAGAGACGTGGGCCAGTGGTTGGACAGTGTGGCACCGTACTGGTTACCAGTGCAATCCATATGAGTTCACTTTCTTATGTGGACTTCACTATTTACTAGCATAATATCCTACCCTCCACCTGAGTCTGGCATGGCTGGCACGATGACAGGTAAGGGAGTAGAGTCCAGTGAGCAGTGTTTTTAGAGTGTATGGGTGGCTAGGGAGGGACATGGGAACCCACCAAAGGCAATCTTACCCTAGACCTCCAAATGTCATAATACGGCCATGAATGTCCGTGTGATAGCTTTTCAGGGCAGGTTTTTGAAAACTACTTTTTGTATCAAATAAACATCTAAAAGCCTAATAAAGAGCAAGTAATAATTTTGTTTCTTGTGGAATGTTTGAACTTTGTAAAATCATAAGGGGGTTAAGTTATGTGTCAATAATAGATTTAAATATTGTGACTGCTCTTGTGATTATTAGGAAATGCAGGGGTAACACTGGAAAGATCATGCCCACCCACAAATATGAGAAATGTATTTTGATGTTACAACATCCTTCAGACAGATTCAGGGTTCATTTATTCCATTTCCTGTGCATGGTATGGTTCCTTTGTGGCAAATACAGTTTTTTTCAATGAGGAAGTAAGAATTTGTCAAAAGTCAAATCAATGCGAGGATTAGTAAGTGAGTGTGCACAGTGATTACTAAGATGTTGACACAAGCATGAATAAATTAGTCAAATCAATGTTTGGATTAGTTAGTGAGTACACATAGTGATTACTTAGATGTTGACACATGCATGAAGAGTTCAGATAAATCAGTGCAAAAGAATGGCAGCAAGTCATAGTTTAATAGTGTCTGAGTCTAATAACTGACCAGACAGTGATGTATATTTTGCAGATATCTTTCTATCCTTCCTTAACCTGCCCACCTAGCAGTATGTACAATAAACAATGGTGGACAGCTGCAGCAAGAGGCATTATTGACTCTATTATATTCCAAACATTAAAGTAGCATTTGATCTGATGATGATTATTTTATTGAATTTCAGAAACTTTCTGGACAGTTTTGACAGTTTTTAAAAATTATTTTGCCTGTCAATTATTGTGTACCAATTTGCTTATGCTTCATATGTGTGTCAGTGTTTAGTTAATGGTCAACAACACCCTTGGTTCAAGCTGCTATTTATAGTCATCCCTCCACCCCTAATACATCTGACCTGGAGAAATATTTATATTCACCCATGAAGCTTACTTTGTATACAAACTTTTTGCTAAAATGTAGTGTAGTTCAAACCACGTTTCATACCTATCACTACCTATCTGTGGTCAGCGAGTCTCACTTTCCAATAGGGGGAATTGCTAACTAGTTGACCTTGGTTAATGCTAGCTGATTAGTTGTCACCTAAGACTTTGTGAATCAGCATCCTCACAATAGGAAGATTCCATAAGAAATGTAATTATTCTGAGAATTAATCCTTTGTGGATCTTGGTGTCTACTAACCACTTTGGTTTGCAGACCTTTGTTGCATTGAGTTACTTACACACATTAAATAAACTCATTCAAGTGAATGACTGTGCTCATCTGGAGCAAAAATTTGACATGGATATGTCGGTTTCCCTGACTTTGTTCAGCAATCCGCCATGAGGGTCCAGAGTGGTTACTGTTCACTCCTGTGGAGGAAAGCACTTGCCCTCCCCTCTTTACTCGACAGAACAGTGTTACGTGTACAGCACTTGTTCATTGATCGTGAAAGATCTTTCCAGAATCAATCCTCTAATGTTCATTGAATGTCTATACAAGGCTTTAAAGTCCTTGATACTAATAATTTCAGCATTTGATGTAATTGGTGGGTATACATCTAATCAATCAGACTGGAATCTTTTTCCATTTAAACAGAATATAATATGTTTTTTTAAAGCATTTTTACTGTTCATAATTCACAGCAGTTTCCAGTTGCTGATTTTGTATTTCAATGACCTTCAAGAATAATATGGTTATGTTCATTGTTAGCCTTTTATAGCCTCATATAGCTTAGTGCTCATCTATTGCTTCTACAGTTTTCTGTTTTATGATCTGTGCATTTCATTGTTCATCTGATTTCTCCACCCAGAACTTTACCCAAAAACCTTTTTTTATTAGCCTGTGGCTTCCTAATGGGATATTTTATTTTCTACTTGTATTTATTTGATACTGATGTGGAATATGGCAGGACACAGAGCTATTCCTATCAATCCCTCCAACAAATGAACATGCAATATGAATGTGCAGTGGTACAGAGACAGACTCAAGGTTCTGTTTGGTCAGCTGCAGCACATAATTATTGAGTGTTCATACTTCTGCTATAAATTTATTCTAGCAAATACCCAATAAAACTCCAAATGGATATGCAAAATTTGGATATGTAAACAATTGTTATTTGGTTGTTTTAATTACCAGACTGCATTTTGCTCCAAATCCAGACCTGCAGGTGCAATATCATCTTGACTGCCAAACCAATATTGTAATGTTGTTTTGTATTACAATCATGTGGACTAGTATTCGAAGTTACAACGCATTTGTTGCTTTATTTTTTAGCATGTTCTACACAAATCTGCATTTTCTTTCAGTAGCAGAACACAATCTTTTAAACTAGCATCTGTAGCACAAGTAGCCATGTTTAACTATATAAATCAGTTCACTAGACAAGAATTATCCTACGTTTCAAGTGACATGGCCTTCTTTGCATCCTTTTTAACTGGAAAGAGCAAATCAAGCAGTGATATTCTATCCAAATTTCAATTACTTCACCTTTCTTAAACCCAACCTGCTAGACAGTCAATATAGCACTAGTAAGCTCTAACAAAAATCAACAATGGAAAGGAAACTGGTTCTCATTACCTCATATATTGGATTGTACAGGATGAAAGTATAGAGGAGTTTATCACAATCCTTGTCACTTATAAGCCTATGTACAAGGGAGCAATGTGAGTACCAAAGTCCCACAGATATAGCTGTATCATTATAGGGATTTATAGAGCCTACAAAGAGAATCCCCTCCCACTCTACTCTTTGATTAATAACCTTAGCATCATCTTATTATGACCAAGTGTATGTTCTAAGGGTTTCTGAAAACACCTGGCAGAATGTTCCGTTTCCACAATATAAATTAAGCAACTCTTATTCTTGCTGAAATAAATCAGGCAATATAGCATTATCTGTATTAGATACCTTTCCATGATACCCCTGTAACAAGGTGGAAGTATTAGTTGGAAAACAAGTGTCAGGAAGGGTTATAGAACAACACAAAACACTTGGGCACTGCTTAATTAAAAGCTAGTTATTATCTTTATTGGAATTGTACAATGGTCCAGAACAGCAACAGTTCCAACAGAAAGATCACACGACTCGGTTTACCCCAGGGAGTGACCATTTTCATATCCTCTAACTAGAAAGAGTCAGGCAGGGAGAAGATGGCTTTTCTTTTCACGTATCCCAAAAATGTCAGTCCCGAAAATCCATATTTAACAATTATACACTGATCTCCACCAGATTGTTACATCACCATTGCTGGCTCATCATATCCAAACATTCTTGTTACATTATACTGTTAAAAAATGCACTAATTATTCTATTATATTTTGTATATTACCAGCTGCTCTCCTTCTTATGACGTTTTGGGGCAAAACATAAACAATTTCTTCTTATCAGGTCACTCCAACCCAAACAAATGTAGGAAGGAGGACACAAGATAATCCCAAGGGTACAGATCAGGCTTACACTAATCCACCTGAACATCCACAAAATGGGTATTCAATATTCTATGTTTTTGTATTTAACATGTTAAAAAAAATAACTCTTAGGTGGCTCCCTAGTGATAGCAACAGAAAGCCTTTACAATTCCTGCTTCAATGCTATATTTTGCAGGTCTTGTTTTCCAGGACAAGATCAGCATTGCCAGAACTAGAACTATAAAATGGTATTTGCTTATTAGCCTTTTCAAAAGACTCTACCAAGGTCAGACCCCAGCCTATGATTGTCTGTGTATGATGGTCTTTTCATTTTTGTGAGCTGATATCCCTAAAACCAAATAATATAAAAACAACTGAAATTCCGCACAAGGATCATGTGATCTAACCCAGCTCAAATGTTTTACAACTCTAAACTTACCCACTGCTTGCAAGATGGAAAGCACTATCTCTTTAGTTGTAATTTATTAGTACAATGAAAGCAAGTGGAGTCTATTGACAACTATGCTATCAAAACACTCCAAGTTATTGACCTGGTTGAAACGGCTTACTAGAGTTCTCGAATACTGTCAGACACATCAACATTTAAGGTTCATCCAAAGTTGCCATATTTCCCCAAATAGAGGTAATACAGGTTTCCTGTTCCTTACACATGTCTAGGGCACAATTGCTTACAGTTATAGGATAAATCATGCAACTTGATTGCAGGAGTTTATTATAACTGTCCTTAAATATGTGTGAATGGGACATCTCATTGTCCTCTTCTAAACATTTCTTTCATATGTATTCCTGCAAAAAGGTTTGTATCTCTTTTAGAATAGTGTTAGACCTGCTGGGAGCTGGGATGGCAGGGGCATTTTTGTGGCTATTGTCTGGTCGTGTAGCCTTGTGGATCCCACCTTCCACCCTGGCTAGTCTGACATTTCTCCACAAAAGAACCAGTCTAGTGTTCTTTTAATCTACTGAGCCCCATCATTGGAGTTGTACAGGTGCCCTAATACTTCTACTTTTTTGACTGCATTATGTTTTTATTCCTTTCAATTTATTAAGGAATTTGGTTTTTTTTATTCTGTCCCCTTTGGTTTTTACATTTAGCGCATGGACTTTCTTAGTCCTGAATTATGAAGTTGCAGGATGAATGTCTTTTCAAAAATCCAGTTGTACTGACAACTATTCTGACTAACTATGTCCACATACTAGCAATAGTATGAAATCAAAGTGTAAACATTAAAAGTTATGGTGCCAACTGACTGTTTCTAATAGAACTATTGTTTTCCTGACTTTACATTTTTAACAATTTATGGAAAAACCATATGTAACATGTTTCTTTCAGTGCTTGGTGTATTTATAACAACGACCCTATTCTTAGGAGCTTTGTAATTGTTTGAAAAGTTGGTGGACATAGCAGACAACAATATTATGTTTTTTTTTTTTTAATTATCTAAGTTTTTTTATTTTTGAAGAACAGAATTGGAAGTCCATGTCCATGGAAAGTTCACTTTGAGTACGTTATTGGTTTGAATGCATACGCTAATCTGTCTTCAAAGACAAACAATGAATGTAGCATATATGTGACAATTTTCACCATTATATTACACTAAATTCACAAACTGTACTAGAGACGGAAAAACAAGAAAGGCATATAGTGACCTTAGTTTAGTCTTAAGTTGTACTCTTCAGTATTGTTTCCACCATTACAACAGTCACCCCGCTCTGCGAATACAGATTCTCATCTGATTGTTTTATTGTATTTGTTTATTTCTCAGATGCTCTTTTAGGTAAGTATGACCTTAACTGTGTATTTTCTTTACTGTTATTTTTAATGGCATCAAATAGTTTGACTTTGATAACTATCATTTCTTGTTTGGTCTTAGATTCCAATGAAATAAACCCATATGAGTGAGAAAAAGCAAACAAATATTTTGCATTTCTTTAGTAATACCAAAGATATTACAACTAATGATAATAGTAACAATAGTAATACTTCACTTAACTGTGAGCTGATCAATGAATCAGAGCCTCCACAGTCATTGTCAGGCACCATTAAGAAGATCATTCTTTTACAAATGTATTTATCTTTTTGAAAAAATTCATATAATTGGTCTGCGGGACTTAAAATCATGAATTTAGTAGTCCATAATGTCCGAAAGGTTGGTGACCGCTGATCTAGGGCACCCAAGAGCATATTGTTCAAACAACACAGACCACAAAGTTCTAAATTGCCTTTTATTAATTTACAAAGCACAGAATGTTTTAGGTTCTTTAATTTACTGCAGTTCTAAAAATGCATCACATATTTACAGAGGCCAGATCCTGATCCTCAGAGATCCATGCTTTGGCCTGTTGTAATATATCATATGCCAGGATAATAGGATTACATGAACACTGCTTTTTTTCTGATACATTGAAAACATAATATTGTTGTGCTTAGGTATGTAACAAAATACTTCTTTATTTCAAAGTAGAAAATAGAACAGCCCTGTAGGATCTGTAAATGAGTCGTAAAAGAAGCTATTCATATAAGGAGCCACAGTGTGACCCCATAATGTTAAAGGATAGCTGTTATGGAGCCTTGATTTTGCAGTTTTGATTTTTTTTTACTTGATTTGTCCTATTTTAGATTTCTTAGAGACTTCCTAAAGCTTCCTGCTTATCAGCCTGAGGTCCAAGAGACTAGTGAAAAGTGATAATTGAATGCCTGGGGAGAATTTATTTCTTTGTGTCATCTTCTGTCATTGTGGCTTGTAAGAATTTAACTATTTTGCTATTGTACCAGAGAAACATTTCCACAGAAGAATGTCTTTTTTTAATCTTTAATAACACAGCCAGTGGTTTTGGATAATTTCTAAACTCCAGTGAATTTTAGCTATACAGAATTTGTTTTTCTAAGTCATTTTTTAGTATTTATATTTTATTTATTCTTAAATAATGTTTTGCAGGACATCACTTGACATTTTAGCTGAATTTACTTAGTTACTGCTTGCAGTATATTTATATACACACAAATTACTGCTGCATTTTTTCCTTATTTTAATATTTTCTACATTTTAGATTGTTATTGAGGACATCCACACTATGAAACAAATAAGTATTAGGTAAAACAGAACATGTTTTTATTTTTTTTTAGATTCTTCAAAAGCCACCTTTTGCTTTTAAGACAGCTTTGCAGAGTCTTGTCATTCTCTCTCTGAGGCAGTCACATGGAATGACTTTCTAACAGTATTCCGAGAAGTGGTGAGCTTGTTGACTGCTTTGCATTCTCTCTGCAATCCAGCTCATCCTAAACCATCTCATTACGGTTTAGGTCAGGTGATTTTGGAGGCCAGGTCATCTGACGCAGCACTCCATCACTCTTCTTCTTGGTCAAAAACCCTTGCATGTCCTGGAGGTATGTTTGGGGTCACTCTCCTGTTACAAAAGCAGTGATGGCTCCCTGAAATGCAAACTAGATGGATTGGTATGTTACAGCTGAGGTAGCCATGCTGGTTAAGTGTACCTTGAATTTTGAATAAATCACCAACAGTGTAACCAGCATTGCACCCCTACATCAACCTACTTCCCTCTCCATGCTTCACAGTGGGAACCACACATGTAGAAACCATCTGCTCACCTTTTCTGCATCTCACAAAGACCTGGCAGGAGATCAAAAATCTAAAATTTAACCAAAGTACAGATTTCCACTGGTCTGATGTCCATTGCTTGTGTCTCTTGGCCCAAGAAATTTTCTCCTTGTTGTTTCTTCTCAGTAGTGGCTCCTTTTCAGCAAATAACCATGAAGACCTGATTCACGCAGTCTCCTCTAGAAAGGTGATATTCAGCTACTGCTACTAGCAGATTTTAATTTGTTGTTCCTGAGGCTGGTAACTCCAATTAACTGTGCAGCAGAGATAACTTTTAGCCTTTGTTTTGGCAGTCCTTATGAGAGCTGATTTCATTATAAGGTTGAACCTCCCTTGCGGTATTCCTGAGTGTGGCTCAGGGTTCATTTTCAGTACCAAAAACGGTAACCCCGAGCCACACTCGGGTTGGAATTGTAAGGGAGTTTTAAAGCTTACATGGTCCCCACATGCCTACAGCATCCTCCAGCGGTGCCTGCTATGTCCTCCAGCAATGACCAGCATCTGTGTCCCCTGGCGATGCCCGCCTGGAATCTGTGTAGCCAGGCAATGCCTGCCCGGCATCTGTGTCCATGGGATGTGAACGTTGGGTACGCAAGACCAGGGTACGCAGATGCTGGGTGGGCATGGGACGTGCAAGTGTGTGGCTAGGTAATTGGAGCGTGCGGATGGGGGGCGGGACCAGGCGAGAAATTTAAAATAATAAGAATTTTTAAATGTATCGCTTTGGCATTTAAAAATATTTATATAATCAGACTTACAGGGATAATGGTTGTCAGGACTGTACATTCAAGGTTTGTGAAATTTGTCGGATTTACCTGACCTTTATGTATTTAGGTATTTATGTAATAGGTTTTTGGGGAAAAATAGTCTGATTTGCTTAATTTATAACTCTATATGTCTTCTTTCATAGCTTCATAATGTCTTCAATATTAATCAACAAAGCAGAAAATATTAAAAATAAAGAAAAAAAAACATTGAATTAGAAGGTGTGTCCAATTTTTTGATTGGTACTGTGTGTGTCTATATATATGTATGTGTGTCTATAAATATATATATATATATATATATAATCATTTACCATGTAGCAGTAGATATCATTAATGAGAGCCATGTCTGTTTGAACCAGAAGACTTTAGGACCTGCTGACAAGTTAGACATAGACATAGTCTGCTTTATTTAATACATACATTTTTAAGATCCCTTTAAGATGCTAATAGATGAGTATTTAACATGTTAATAAAAAACAGAGCAGTTAAGACATAGCGATGACAAGTGATGAAAAAAGGTCTGAAAGATTCAACAGATTAAAAAAAAGAATTATGACAAGTGCCTGGGGTCCGTATAGGGAGCATGGACCTCATGTCAAGGCTTTTCCATGTGCTGGACCATCTGGATGCTAATAAAAAATAAGTTTTGAATCAGGATGCAAAGAAGAAAACTGAAAAATTAAATAAAGAAGAGTACTGGTGAAGCATATCGACTTATATATAAGATATTATAGGATAAGCAAAGTTTCCACAAAAGTAATGTGTTCCATTGGGATCGAATGAGTACAAATAATGGCTTCCAGTGAACAGGTGAGTTCTAATAACTAGAAATATAATGTTCGCAAACAAAATGACTCTGTTCAAAGCTGGTGGCCTGTTCCTTTTTTTAAGTCTATGCCGGGGCTGTCTGATTCCAGTCAAGCATATGTACAGGCCAAGATTTTTATATAAATATACTATTTAGAATCTTGGTCTTCTGTACTGACTTGAACAGCCCAGTGTACCCTGAAAGCAAGAAGCCAACTATTCTCCCCACATGTGGTGAGCTTTTGTCCTTGTAAGTCACGTATACTAATATTTCTATTAGACATTGAGGATGTTAGAAAAATTGACAAAGAGGGCCACTTGTTTGCAGTTTACGTGTCCTGGAGTGGAGCCTGGATAAGTAAAAAAAATAAAGCGCACTATTTAATAATTTTAATTGAATAACATCTAAATGATCAAAATGTCACATAATGTCCTGATTTATTAACGCGCTTCAAGGCTGGAGAAGATACTTTCATCAGTGAAGCTGGGTGATCCAGCAAACCTGCAATAGATCTGGTCCAGGATTGAAAACATTTGCAAATAGCAAATTACTTTTAGGAAATCCATTTCAAGTTTGCAGGATCACCCAGCTTCACTGATGAAAGTGTATCCTCTCCAGCCTTGAAGAGCTTTAATTAATCAGGCCCCATGTCCCATATATTGCCTATACCCATGCTGTAAATAGATCTCTTCTGAAGTCCCCTGACTCTGCAACATCCCTAAGCAAGCAACATGAAGAATAAGGAGCATTCCAAGTAGGTTAGAGACAAAGTCGCAGGTAATATAGATAATATAAATATGCCTAGTAGAGCCCAGCTGGATGCCAGGCAAATTGTAACTTCTTTGTATACCCAGGAGTTACATCATGAGTTGCCACCCAATGGCTTAGGAGGATCACGGTGAACTTGGAAGAGTTGTTAGAAAAGATTTGGGCTTTGGGGATGCAGCAATAACAGGATCTTGGACCTGTAATTGCTGCAGGGAGCTTAGACAAAGGTAGATGTGTGCCACTATCAGAAAGTATGCTGTACTGATTTTGACCGAAATCTCACCCGCACCAGTAGTTGTTCTGCGTTAAGCCACACACTTTATAGAGTGGGACTTTATGAAAGAGCGGGATGAAAAAAGCCATTGCCTGAATAAAAAAAATAATAATAATAAACCAATACACAAAAGAAGCCTCTGTCATGATAAAGGATTAAAATACTAGTTTTAGCTGTCAGGGAAAATGCCATGTGTGAAGCACAAATAACACTTCATATCATCCCATGAACATCGAGGTGATGGGAGTGAAGGATAGTGGTAGCAACATCATGCTGTGGAGATGTTTATGCTTGGTAGGGACAGGACATCTGGTCAGGATTAAAGGAAGATGGAAGGCACTAAATACAGGGCAAATTTTTACGGCGACTGGGGCGACGATTTATCTTTCAGCAGGACAATGCTACAGTGGAATGGTTTAAAGGGAAACATTTAAATGTCTTGGAATGGCCTAGCCAAAGCCCAGATCTTAATCCATTACAAGCTAAGTAACTTAAAGGAGTTGAAGCAGCTTTAGTCTTGAGGAATGGGCTAAAATCCCAGTAGCTAGTAAAGACTTGTTCCATGAGACTTTCAGCTGTAATTTCAGTAAAAGATGGTTCTACAAAGCACCAAGTGATACAGACCTAGGTATATTTTTTTTTATTTTATTTTTGGCAACAAAAGGTAATACGTATTTACTTTTTTATACTTGTTTAGGATCATGCTTACAATAGCTAATACTAAACGATTTGTATTCAAGGCCTACAACAGCATAGGGAATCATAATACATATGAAAATTTTGACTTTTGTTTAAAAGTTCTGTCTTTGTCATCCCTAAGCTCACCTTTGGGTTTCTTAATGTAATTAACTGCCTGACTGATTAATGGAGGAGCAAATCACTATCTTGGTTTGAATTGTTCAAAATTATAAAAGGTATTCTTTTCTATTCTTTTTTAGACATTTAAATGTTTTTACGCATTATTACATTTTTATTCAAAATTAGATTTGGTTCAATTAGAATACGTGAATCAACTTTTACTCATAATTCATACATTTTCCTATTGAAAACCATGGTTAAAATTTGAATAAAACTTGGGTGAAAACATTTATAAATAGACCCCCTAACAGATGTCTACTAATGTGGATATTTTTGATGAATATGGTGTGGGTAGTTACTATGTTGACTGTCACTATAAAATCTGTAAAGTAATACTTACTGAGCTTCATTTATTTCTCACCTCAGGTCCACAACATTCAGTAACACAATTCATTTTTTTAAAATCACTGACTAACTAATTCAATAAATTGTTGCGACATTAGAATTGTTTGCTGTTTATTTACATTATGTAATAGATAACTGTGCTACCGCATGCATGCATCAAGCAGATGTCCTGACAGTATGTCCTTGAAGAATAGATATTGACAGTCGCTTTTATGAAATTTAGACATTTCAGGGTTAGACTTTTTTTGATGTGGAATCTGAGGCTATGTATAACATCTGCTAGAAATTCTGTTCAGATGGTAGAGCACTTCAAGATGAACGGATTGGGAATAATACTAAGTTTAATTTTTTTTAATTCTGTGAGAAAGAAGTGTTTATAGCAATACATTCTATAAAAAACTGGCTGGCTACCCGGTGTTGCCCGGGTATTTATTTATTGCGATCCTATATTATACAGGAAAAGGAATCAAATAAAGCTATAGCGTTAAATCAAAGAAATGTTTTTTTTTACAGGTTTTAAAAGTATAAGTACAATATACAATTAAATTAAATACAATCAAATGAAATTAACCTAAATTATTGGCATATGTTCCTATGCTGTTTTAAATGTTTTATTTGGAACATTGTGCTCATGAAATATCCTTTGTAACTTTAAGACAGTCTGAAATTTTGTTCCTGAGATTTAGGTGGACCTCTGCTCAGTTTCTTTTAGTTCGTTTTCAGTAAAATATAGTTGTAGAAATTTTGGTGGTTGATTTTGGTAAATTTGCCCTTGCACCATGAATGTGGATGGAAATTCAGGCTGTTGAACAACTGATGTGGCGCCGAGTGATGTCATTTGGAAAGTTGTTTTTTCTGTTGTTATTAAGAAAATGCTTTGACTATTTGCGGATTTTGTAATTGCTGATGTGTAATTCCAAAGCTCTTGTGGTGGTGTTCTCAGTTGGCAGAGTTTGACTTTTCCTTTTTTGCAGCAAATACCAGGAAACTCAGATTCAAACTTGGCTTGACAGTACCTACAAAGCATTTCCATTTTTCCAATGGTAACACTTGCATGCTGCAAGTAGTCTTTATGTGGATCATAGTGGAATCCTTCCAATGTTAAGCTAAAATGTTGAGTAGTCCGTGATCGTCTGGCTCTTTCTTTCATTTTATGTACTCAGGTCTTACGCTGTTGTACTGTCTCTGAAGCTCTAGATGTAGTAACTCTTTCTCTCATTTCCTGTAGTCGAGTCTCACGCTGTTGTACTATCTCTGAAACTCTAGATGTAGTAGCTCTTTCTCTCATTTTCCTAACATATACCATAGCGCTTTACAAAGATCAGCGGTACACTCACATGAGTCTGATGCAATTCCTAGTGATGGTGAAACATAGCAAGTTTGGTTGAAATGTCTCTATGGGTTTCCTAGTGATAACAGACACACATACATACATACATACATCCAAATATAGCTCTGACATATAGCACGGCACTGTACAAAGATGACTGGTGCACTCACATGAGTCTCCGTCATATGTATGGCAAGTTTGGTTGAAATGTCGCCATGCGTTTTCGAGTGATGGTGGAACATACACACAAACAAACACATTCATACATCCAATTTTCTATATATAGATAACAAATTTAAAGGACCTAGCGAATGGCCGCTAAGACCAAGGACTATTGTTGATGTTCGAATTCGGGTTGTCCCTATATTCAACCCCAATATGGCTGTTCAAATTCGGATAGACCCGTCTCGAAAACACGGGATTCGAAAGCAAAAATTCAGGAAAGAAAAAGTTTATAAAAAAAATAAAAATTATTCTTAAACGAATTTACTTGTATGTGTTTTTACTTTAACTTGTTCTTTTTTTATTTTTTACAAGTTATCCATTGTGGGATTCCCGGACCGTGGGAACTTTGCGGTCACAGCTAATTGAAAGCCCGAGCCTTCAATTAGCTGTAACCGCAAGCAATACCAGGGCAATAGAGGTTGAATGGAGATACGTATCTCCATTCATTACCTCTACTGCTCTGTGATTGGCTGAGAAATAGGAAACCCTGATGACAGCTCAAGCATCATCAGGATTTCCCTTTTTTTTTTTTTAAATCATTATTTTAAACACTTTTTTTCACTTAACTTTATTACTTTCCTGTATGGAAATGGAGGTGGTTGACAGGTTTTAGTTTTTTAGTTCCTAATGTTTGCCCTACTCTCAACCCTAGCAGAGTAAGCACTAAATGTTGTTTTCTTTTCCCAGCCAGGGCATTGGGGTTTGGCACCTCTGAACTTGGAGTACTCAATATTAAATGCTTTGGAGTTAATGGAACAGAGGAAGAATCTTTGAATAGCATTCTACTGATCCTCCTCCGCAGTCCACCCTGAGCAGTTTTAGGTAGTCTTAGCTATTGAGTGACAAAGTCCAGGACCATGGCCATTATCTACTTTTTAGGCATCTGCAGATCTATCTGAAGAATAGGTAAAGGTCTGACAGCAGCATTTGCAATATGACCTCATTGTGTTCGAGTGTTGGAATCTGACTTTACAGAAGACTCTGCCAGTTGATGGAAGCTATGGCTACTACATCATGTTATCCAGAGCTACTTTGCAAATGGTTAGGTAGCAGTTGGTTTAGTTTACAGGGATGGGGAGTAGAGCATGGTGTCAGGTGGGTTGGCAACATGGTATGGTAGGTCAGCTAGGATCCCAAACCCCCCTGAAATTACCCTAGCTGTCTTAAGTTCTCCCAGTAAAGAGACTACAAGTGGTATGTTCTGCAAAGTATGTTACACTGTTGCCACAATCATGAAACCTGCCCAGAAAGTCAAATGCTTTAAGATGCAACAAAGGATAGAAAAAAAGTCTCATATTTTTTATCTAGTTGTTTCTAATACACAGAGCAAAATAAATGTTATTCAGATAGAGTTTACATTTACTTTATAGGCAAAACAAATGGTTCTGTATGAAATTCTGTCTCTGTATAGATGTTGAAATATGAAAATAAGTAATTATTTAAACCTTATTACACAGGGCTATGGACCTTCTCCCTCTACTTTATTAGGGCACAAAGAAAACATGCACCTTTGACAGAGAACAGATTCAAAAACTCTCCTTTAGACCTAAAGCAGATCTAATTTTATTTGCAAAACTCTCATACAAAATTTAATGTGTTCAATGGAATTTTAAACAGTTATTTTTTTAAGTCTGCAACTTTCATAAAAATAATACCTGGTGATGTTGCCCATAAGGTCCTTGTTCAAGCTCTTCCTG
>NC_092858.1:154504740-154540636 GCF_032062135.1 Pyxicephalus adspersus | reverse complement strand
CTCCCCTGATTGCTCTTGCAGCCCTAGCGTAACTATAGTATGTGTCTTTGGAAAGAGATTCTCTATCCCCGAGCACTAGAGGTTAAATGTGGACAAGTCTCCCCATTCATCACCTCTAGTGCTCTGATTGGCTGAGGAAAGGAAAATCCTGATGATGCATGAGCTGTCATTAGGGTTTACTTTTCCTCAGCCAATCACAGAGCACTAGAGGTGATGAATGGGGAGTCTTGTCCACATTTAACCTCTAGTGCTCGGGGATCCCACACTGACAAGAATATTTCCACGGCTGTGCATTCTCATTGTGGGACAACCTGTAAAAAAATAAAAGTTACACAAATCACACACATTCAATAAATTACTTGAACATTAAACCCTTTTTTTTAACACATCTTTTTACACAAGAATTTGCAAAGTCAAATACCGTGTTTTTCGGGTCGGGTCTATCCAAATTTGAACAGCCATATTCAGGTCGAATATAAGGACAACCTGAATTCGAACACCAACAATAGGCATCGCTCTGTCACATGCAAAAGCTGCCACACATGCATGTCCCACTATTGTCAATAATAGTAAATGTTCCAGAGCATTAATGTTAGCTAATGCTGGAGCAAAGGGAAATATATAGGACTGAAAAATAATGTAGAAGATTAGTGAAAAAATTAAAGCAACATTTGTTAGTGATTCACAGTTCTTGAGGAAACTAAATATAATCCAGGTACAGTTTTGGTTTACCTAGTTCTCCAGGATGTTAATGTACTGTAGCTGGCCTTGATGTGTTTAATATAAGCCTTGTAAAATATTGAATTTTATTGAAGGTATTTATTTTATTGAGATGGAACAAATTGGATCCCATGTCTATTTTTATCACAGTCTCATGAGATGAGAGGTCTAGAGAAGCGAATACCCTGAAGCATGAACTGCTGGGCGCTTTGTATGCTTCTGAAGTTCTCACAGTTCCATGATTAATTGTCAACAGAACTCGACAGACATGATTAGGATTTAAAGGAACACCAGCATGTTTAGAATGTGTTTTATTTTTCTAGTTTTGTTTAAAAAAAAAACATCAGTACCGAACTGAAGTCCAGAGATCCGATTTAGCCTAAAAACCTAGAGTTTAGAAAACCTTGGAAGTAATGTACTCTGATATATACTTGGTTACTGTTGGCTACAGTTTTATACAATAAAATTTCCTGCTTTATTGCTTTACATAAAAATAGCTGATTATTTCTACAATATTACAATTACAGATTCTGGTTTTTACTTTTAAAGGTACACAGCTTGAACCATGAAGGTACATACAGGAAGCATATCCTACATTCTCTTTACTGTGTTCTATAAGTCTATTCCATTCCTTTCAATACCTCCTGCTTCACCCAAGTACCTATTCAAAAAAAAGGCAAAGCTTTGACATTTCCTGATAAACTGCCTGTCCCTTTCTGACTTGTAAATATTTCTAAAAATTAGTGAGACAGTCTACTATGGTGATGAGGAGATAATAGAAATATGACAATTGAAAATTGTTTGGTTTTACATGTATATCGAAAAAACACTAAAACTGTATACCCTCCCTGGAAGGATATCTGCAATGTTAACTTATCACATCTAAAAATAACACATGCTATGCATGTATAGGGGTTCAAAAGCATGTGAAGGAAGCAATTCAGCTGTCTTTGCAGCAGGTGTTACCAGCTAAAATGTAATTAAAATAATAAAAAGTCTTGATTAAAATTGGTAAACAGTTAAGCTGACATGGTAGTGATGGAAGTTCTCGTGGGTGTTATATTTTATTGCTTATGCATAGTAAATCTTTTGTAAAGGGACCCTGGAGATCACTCAGTATATGGAATTTATTGGATTACTGATAGCCGATGAGAGGGTCAAGACCTACTGAACATTCAGATGAAAATCCAAAAATTAAATTGATATTGTTACTTTGTTCTTCCCTAATTGTTTTTCAAATATGTGGTGAATATAAGACTGTGGCATAAACAGGGGGGACATAAACAGGGAAGCCTGAGATGACTGTACCGCTAAACTGAACAGCGCTGACATGAATTATGTAAGTGCAGTAGTAAGTACTACCCACTACCAGAGACAGGGTTTTTCCTAAAATATAATGTTTTACTTTAAGTTTTTATTTATTAAGTATATATCCATCTTGGCTCTATTTAGATACTTTTCATGCTCTATATTTATTTTCATGTTTTTTATATATGTTTACGTACGTTTATGTATATGTTTAAAGATATCAGCTTTATTTTATGCTTGTATATACAATGTGGATGGAGTAGGAACTGGAAGAGGTCTACACGTAGCTGGGTTTAAAGGCCAGGGGAGTAGAGGAAAGGGGGCTAGAAAGTGTAAGGAGCAATCTGGAATTGGATTTAAAAGCCAAGAAAGTAGTGGAGTGGGGGCTGCAAAGGAGGAGGGCAACTGGAGTTAGATTTAAGGAAGAAATGAAGTAGGGGCTAGAAAATAAGGGCAGGGGCAACAAGGAGTGGTGTTTAAAAGCCTACCTATGTTTAAGTTCCCATGTAGAGGATTTCAGGGATCCAAAATTGTTCCCTTTCCAGCTAGACCAGCACTAATAAATCCAAGTCCTGTAAGCCCAGGGCATTAAGGTGGAAATAGAATTAAAAAAAAATACTCATACCTTTACTGCAGATTTGTCTATCCCTCCCGTCATTTACTGAATCGGGTCCCGCATCATCCTGGTATACTCTTCTTCGTCCCGGACAAATCGCCGGGTGCCGCCATCTTCTTTCCCCTTCTTCTGCCTATGTCACCTGATCTCGCACTGTGCAGCCGTAAGTTTGGGGAATTTTTATTCAGGTCAAATTAGGTCCATTTTAAGGCACTCTTTCCACCCTTGAGAGGTGAATGCTGCAGAGGACATTAGATAATGTGCCTTTCTGCAGCATTTAGGATCTTTCTATTACTGGAATAAAACATGAAAGGTGTGTTAAAACATTATCAAAGTGGGCCTAAGAATATTTGAAAAAGGAGCTTGAAAAAAACTACTAAGGGAGGCAGCCCAGAGTTGAGCTTTACAAACAGAACACCACTCTAGATTAGAAAAAGTTGATAGAATTACTTTACTGGTTTACGTTTAAAAATGAATTTCAAAAACGTTCCGCCTAGGGTGCAAGCTTTTCTGAAACCTGATCCCATTAATTCCTATACATGGTGACTGGTCGTCTGGTAAACAATGTTCGATGTATTTCATGTATTTAGACCATATCTCTCCTGCTTTCCTATTGATTGCAATGAACACCAAAATAATTGTCACATTTCTCTCTAGAAGTTTTCTGGCTTCGCATTGCCCTAGTTACCTGTCACAGCTGTAAAACTCACAGATGAAACAGAATGCAAGATTTTTTGGACTGTTATATAACATCTTTTGTTACATTAACAAAAGGAACATGGGGGAAAAATATAAAATACTTTGTTAATGTCATTTAAATGAAGCATTCCCCAATAAAAAGTAACATTTCTTTTTTTCTGCTATTTTTATATCTTTGTTATATTTTGAAAGCCTTCTAATTATCCCAAGATAGCTTGGTGTTTTCCTGGTGTGTTCACTGTAGGGTATATTTTAGTTCTTTGTTGTTAAGCTTGATTGTGTCCCTCCAGACTCTAACTGAGGTCCCATGAACCTTATAGAACTGAAAAATGGGAGCCACAATTGATGATCTGTATGAAGTTGTCACTGTTTTAATCCTCATTTTTTACTACTTGGTTAGACAGGTTAGGAATTCCAACTTCCTCTGCTGTAATAAAATGATAAGAATGACTGCTGTGTATTCACAGCTTAAAGGATTTTCACACTACCATGTTTAGTTAACACATAGTGAAACACATTAGTGAAACACATTAACCTAAGGTGCACCAATCACGCAATATTGTGTTGTGATAAACTAATGTGTGATTGAGCCCAATGCATGTACAGAATGTAGCTACATTACATCACACTGCCGCTCCCGAACACTGGTGCAGGAAAAAATCCAAGGGGACCTATTTTTACTGATGTGTGTTACAACATATTTATTTTGAACAAGCTGCCATAAATAAAATGCCACAATGCACTTTACATATAAAAATGTGTGTACTGTGGAGCAAAGAGATCTAGTGTGACTGAGCCCTTATAGTGACTTTGTCATAAACTATTAAACATATTCTGCTTTTTAAAAGACTTACTTGTTCCAGGGCCAACCCCATTGGTATTCCCTTTAATAAAAACCCAAGGCTGCCAAAGAGTCGTCTGCATTTCTAGTAGAGGCTGACAGGTGGAACCTCAATGTGCGGAAGGGAATGTTGTTTATTGTATTTATTAATAAACGGCTGCTTGCCAGCCATTAAAATGCAGATTGGTGTAGTGTGGTTTGTAAGGTTAAGATGGAGAAGAAGGACGGAAAGGGGGCTGGCAAGAGAGAAGGTATGTTAGTAAGTATGGTGGGAGGGCAAGGTGAAGGGGCAAGGTACGGGCTACCCTAGTCATGAAAAACAATAGTATATAGAGCCTTACCTGGTCCGCTGGTGTCCTCCTTCATCCTTTCTGTCTTGTCGCTTCCTCTGGCCGGTGTCCTCCGCATCCAATAAGTCAACGGGAGTTCCGGGTGGCATCGGTACATGCAACCGAGCAATCGGCTTACAATCTAAGAGGTCGGAAGTATCACACAATGGGAGGGGGGTGAGCAGTGATGGTTTTAAGACAGAAAAAGACAGGTAGGCAACTTTGAAGATGGGTTTTGAGAACTCTTTTTAATGGGAAGAAAGTAGGAGCAAGCCACGGGACCATTCTGTAGGACCATAGGATGTGGAAGACCATTCCAGAAAGTTGGGGCAGCTCTAGAGAAGTCTTGGAGCCGTGCATGTGATGAGGCTATGAGTGAGAAAGTCATTTTAGTAGGTCATTAAAGGAGCAAAGAGAGCGGATGTGGGTGTATTTTTTTATCAGGTCAGAAAGGTAAGTTGGCAAGAACTGTGGAGGGATTTGAAGGCAAAGCATAGGAATTTGATTCCTATCAAAGGTGAAATGGAAGCCAATGAAGAGAACTAGAATGAGAGGCAGAAGAAAAGTGGTAGGAAGGATGGATGAGTCTGGCTGCAGCATTCATAATAGATTGTAGAGGAGAGAGTCAGGTTAGTGGAATACCAGAGAGGAGGAGGTTACAGTAGTCCAGACGAGAGATGATAGGAGCGTGTACAAGGAGTTTGGTGGTCTCTGGGGACAGGTAGGGGCAGATTTTGGAGATGTTGCATAGGTGAAAGTGACAGGACCTGGAAACATTCTGAATATGAGGGGTAAATGAGAGGGCAGAATCGAAGGTGACGCCAAGACAATGTGCCTCAGGGGAGGAATGAATAACAGTGTTATTACCAGTTAGAAATATGTCAGGGGGAGTTAGGGATTTGGGCATTAGTTTATTAGTTTTTTAAGTCAGTTATTCTTATAACCACCTCAGTCAAAAAAATGAAAAAAATTAAGTGTGATCATATTTGTACAATTTTTATAGTCATATGATAAAACAATACATAAATATAAATCTGCATATTTAAATAACATACAGTATATAGGAAGGAAAGGAATGTAAACCTGTACCACAAGTGCATTTGCCTACATTTTGTAAAAAACTATTAAAGCATAATGCATGAAGTCATGTAACCTGATATTGGAATAAGTGTTTAAAAATACAATGGATTTTTTTTAATGTGAAGAGTTTTGTGTTACAATATGGTAACATGCATCAAAACTACTCTATTCTCAGTAGTATGACCATTGCATTTTTGACTTTTGGAGACAGAGAGAAAGATGTTGGTTAAATAACTTGGAAATCCTGATAGAGAATAAACTAAGTATCTTGGATGACATACATCAGTGATTGAATGATCGAATTAAATAAATTGCAATGTAAATAACCTTATTTCTTTACATGCATGCCTTGTCATGAATGCTGTAATGCCTATGATGTTACATAGTGATAGCAGGTCATGATGTCAATGATGTGAGACACTAGTATAGGTTTATCTCTTTATCTCTGACTAAGACTTAATCAACTTTAGACTAACGGCCTAACAAGCAGCTGGAAAATATGTCATAGATATATCAATATATATATATATATATATATATATATCACTTGATAAATAAACAGGCTGAATGAGTATTGTTCTGCATGAAGTTTACTGGTGCTGGATCAAGGAGGGAAGTGTCTGCACTGGAAAGTAGTGAGGGAATGTAAAAACTGGAGACCTAATTTTTAACGAAGGAAGGGAAGGATATTGCTTTAATTTCACACTTTACATATTGTTTACATACTGTTTGTGTATACAAAACCCATATATCCCAAAGTTTGGAAGTTGGAGTAAGAAAGGTCAGAAATCTTGGGGTTAATTTACTGAAGGAGTTTCGATCATACACCTAGTACAATACCCAGTATTGTGTAAAGGAAATGATAAAACAAATTTATTGGCAACACACAGGTAATTATTCAATGTGAACACAGAAATAAATTATTCATTAACTTTCACTTTGTAATGTCAACAGTTTCTAATTCAATCAAGGCTATTGTCTTGATACTCTCACTCATGTTTAGGTATTTCAAATGATATCACATACTCAAATATTAAAATGAATAAAACGTAAAATTAACATGGTGCTTTGGCTGCCTTACATACATGATAGGCTCATCTTAATCATACTGTTTTGCAATGGTCTGCCAATGTTTTTGAATTAAAAATACAGGCGCAGTGAGAACCTTTTTGTCTACTAGTTTGCTATCAACGTTTCCTTTAAAAGTGAACTAGTGAACAACCAATCAAAAAAAAAAAAAAAATACTCCTTTACTTTTGCCCCTATTTGATCCCTCCGCAATCAGATTCCATTCGGTCCCTCCGATTTTTTTTCTTACCAGCACGGAGGAACCTGCGGGTGCTGTCATCTTCTTCCTCTTTTCTGGGTTCTTACATCACCCAATCTCACACTGCACAGACATGAGAGAGGGTGATGTTTCCTCCTGAAAATCTAAAGAAACACTGCACAGATGTGAGATCAGCATTTTTTTACATTGTGGGAAAAGTCCCTTCTGCTCATGCTTAGGAGTGGGTATGCGCAGAAGGAGCAGCCCAAAGCTTCCTGGGATGTGTATATCCAAGGAGGCTCTGGGTTTTCCATTCAGTCTATACTGCTGCAGCATTAAAGGCAGAAGGGAAGGGGTAAAAATTTCATGATTTGTCTGCCATGATTTTTGTCAAAAAACAAACTACCTGGCTCCTGGTGGCTTTTTGTGTAAGCTCTACACTCCACGGCACATATGGAAGTCCGTTGTGAACAGGTGGCAAGGATGGCACCTTCTTAGGATGCAGTGATGACAGGTCCTGAACAAGCATACCCTGATTTTGGCAGAAGCTCACCACCCAACAAAAATTTAGTTCCATAACACAAATTCAATAACACAAAGCACTACACTAGAGAGCTGTGAAGGGTCCAAAACAGGCTGGATCTGCATAGTAATAATGAGACAGCAGCCTTGAAATGAAAAGTTGATGCATTTTTGAAATACATTTCCCTTTTTTCTAGTGATCAGACTGGGAACAGGTAAAGATCTAAGAAATTTAGAAGATGCAGAGCTGTTGTAATCAGAGATTGCCTGGGAAGTAAATTTACTGATGTCGATTATATGGAAGAGGAGTAGGGGAAAATACTGGCTGGAAGATACAGTGTTACATAATTACTTATCCTGGGGTTAGAATATAATTTGTAATTTGATCACCCAACCTGAAAAACATGTTAGACATACTACAATCAATGTGACTTTTAAGGGAATCGTTGTAAAATAACAACTCTAGGCAACAAATTAAATCAATTATTGTACAGCTAACATTGGCCAGGTAACAATTAAATAGGGCAAATCAGAAATAGCAATGTTTTACTTAATAGAAGCCAGAATAACCATTTTATAGGGTTTCTTTATTTCTTTACTGTGCAGCTGTCAGGAGATGCTTGTGGGGTCAACAATGCTGTGTACCACCGCAATATCTCTTCCCATTTATTCCGTCCAGTGTAGACACTTGCAGCAGCAAGGAAATAGCAGCATCTTCTGCTTCCCTTTAGCCGTGCAGCCTGAAATCCACTTTCTCAGCATCCCTAGCTCACACTTTCAGACTGTGCACAACTGAAGGGGATTTCAGGAGCCGATTAGTGCTCCTTTGCTGCCATTGGCTGCTAAAGAATCTCTTCTCCCTCTGCACAGTGCATGTTGTGGGGTTTAGCTAATCTGTGCCGGAATCAATCATGCCAGGCAGTGAAATGTGCAGTCCTGACTTCCATGCTTGGTCTGGATCAGTGATTTACTTAGTACCATTAGTAGATTTTGGATGCCTGCACCATAAAAACAATGCCAGTAGTATGAGCTTTCCTTTACACTTTATAGCTTGTGACTACTGCCTATTTATATAAAATTGTAAGCTGAAAAATAAAATGACCTTGTCTTTTTGTTATCTCTTCATATTCAGCAGAAAACACATCACAATAAATAAAAATATAAATCTATTTATAATGCTGTGAAATTTCAATTTCACCAAAGATTACACTGAATAATTACACTTTCTCAGGCCAGACAGGAACTTTGCTGGGCAGGGTTACACCTCAATGGCTGTTTCCATAATTT
Source organism: Pyxicephalus adspersus (assembly GCF_032062135.1). Lineage (NCBI taxonomy): Eukaryota > Metazoa > Chordata > Amphibia > Anura > Pyxicephalidae > Pyxicephalus > Pyxicephalus adspersus. Next base: position 154,531,967 of record NC_092858.1, on the reverse strand, counting down.
AGCTGTGGAAATGTAATATTGGGCTTGATTTATTAAAGCTCTCCAAGGCTGCAGAGGATACACTTTCAGCAGTGAAGCTGAACGATCCAACAAACCTGGAAAGTAATTTGCTATTTGTTAGCAAATGTTTTCAATCCTGAACCAGATCCATTCCAGGTTTGCTGGATCACCCAGCTTCACCGATAAAAGTGTATTCTTTCCAGGCTTGGAGAGCTTTAATAAATCAGGCCCATTCTTTTTGGGGTCCCATCATCCTCCACAAACTTCTATTAAGCATCAGTCTGTCATGTCACTAGCTCACTGCAGGACTACATGCATGCCCATGTGCTGGCACCGTGCCCTGTATGTCCTAGACAAGGGCGAAGGATCCACAGAGAACACAGATCTGCTTCCATGCCTAGCATATCCATGTTAGACAGACAACACACTTAAATAAGTTGAAGACTGGCAAGGTCACTAGTTATTTGCAATGCTCCAATGAATAAAAAAGATGCTGAATGGGTAATATTATTATATGTGACACTTACTATAAAGGACACATAAACCCCTGGAAACCAATATTTACTATTTTAGGGGCCAAACGGTTTTTCTTCTGCTTGTTCTTCTGCTTGTATCATGTTCTCAAATCTGGGCTCTAAGACTGCACTTCTAGTCATCTGTTGCACCAAGAAACTTGAATCCTTATAGAGCGTGATAAAAATACGTTGAAAACTTACATTTACTGCATATATCAGAAGTAAAAAGTATTTATTTTCCAAAACGTAGATATGTAGCAATATGCTGATATTTAGAAGAAACTGACATTAATCTAATTACAACTCTGAACTGAAACTATTTTTATATTTCTGCGTCTTTATTTACAGATTTACATAAAAAGATTACCGGAATGTGAAAAAAACTGTTATTCTTCTGAGATGTACAGAGCAAAGAAGACCAAAAAGAAATCCTTTCACGGGATATTAAGGAATAATTCTCAACTATGTCTTAATTTTGCAAAAGTACCAAACGATGAAGGTATGAAAATTATTCCTTTTTTTATTCATTTGTATTTCTATTTTCTCCAGAAAATTTTAGAGGTGAGAGTTTAAATTGCCCAGACTATGTCCATTAAAGTGTTTTAATATTCGTATCGAGCTGTAAACAGGTTTAAATACATCCCTGAATTATCTAACTGTTTGTAAGTTAGATCCTAAATATCACAACAAATACTCCAAAGTTTGGTTTCAGTAAGTTTCTAATAGCTTAGAAACATCTGCTGTGTATTTATATTAGAAGGTTGTCAGAATGCCAAAATTCCATACTAGTAGAACCTAATGGATAAAAAGTTTTAGTGTCTCTCATTACGATGGGCCTGATATATTAAAGTTCTCCAAGACTGGAAAAAATGGACTATCATGGGAGAACCTAGGTAATCCAGCAAAACGAACTGATTTCCTAAAATCAGTTCCTAATATTTTGAAAATGTTTTCAATCCTTGACCAAATCCATTCCAGGTTTGCTGGATCAACAAGGCTCTCCCACGATAGTCTACCCTCACCAGTCCAGAGCTTTATTAAATCAGGCCAAATGTCTACACCAGTGTTTCTTAACCGGGATTCCTCCAGAGGTTGCAAGCGGTTCCCTGAGCAATGAGCAGTTTGTGTTTCCAAGGTCAGTTACCGCTGACACCAATAATCTATTTGGGTATCCGTGAGGGAGGCATGCTTTCCCTGGCCAATAATGTAAGGGGCATTAATCTTTTTCACCACAAGGCAAATGAACCTTGAATCAATTTGAAAAAGAGCAGTCCCTTCTCCAGATACAACTTTGAGGCTTTCAGTTGCCTAAGTTCTTTAACCCCATATACAAGCATTTAGTATGAAAAAAATAATCCTGATTTTTTAATATGCAACATGAACAAGAAAAAAAAAAGATTGCTGACTAAGTAAAAAATCTGCCTTTCAGATAATCTTTGGGTGCATTATATACCACTATTGTGTAGAGGATATAGCTTCAATAATCATGCCTATTTCATTTTAACACATCACTGGACACCCTAATTAAAGACATCCTAAGGGGGAAGATTAAATAAGTTCCTTGCCTTTTGACAAAGTGGAAATGCATTCAAGAATGCTACCAGAAATAAAAGTTTGAGAGGACTACAGAGCAAAATTCAGTCCAGAGATCTTTTATTTCTTTAGATGGGTTCTTTGATAAAGTTTACTGAAAACTATATATTCTGCATAATTCTATTATAGAATTTAACTGTTTGAATAGATTACAGCAGAAAACTGTTAGAAGTTTAGTTTCAAAAGGAAGCTCATTTTAGTCTAATACAAACATATTAAAAACTTTATCTGCTTTACAACCTTGTTGCACATTTGTATGAAACGTTGATCAATAAAAAGAAAGCACACCTGCATCTTAAAGGTTTTCTGTACCATTTGTACACGATGGCCTTGGACTGACCACATCCCTTGTAAGATTGTTTCAAATGAACTATCTGAACCCCTTCCAAAGGCTGCTGTATGCATTGTTAAAGGTTAGTCTGTCACCCATTAGGTGATTTGTATGTAGATTTTGTTTGCTTTTTTTAAAAAGGAATTTTTACCTTCCTCATGATCCATTTTTTTAACCTGTATATATAGCTGCCATATGTGCTAAAAAGCTAAAAATAATACTAATAGGTCACAAACATGCTCGTTGTTGACCTTATTTTAGGACACCCTCCATCAGTTATAAGTCTTACAATATCTTATACATTGGAATATTGTTTTTATTATTATACATCACCTATTTAGTAAATCCTGAGCTGAAATCACTAAGCTTTAAAAGTTGTCACTAGCCATGTTATTTTCAGTGTGTGAGAGCCAACAATGGCTGGCAATTAATGCAAGAATTACAGCTTAATTAATTGAAACCTTCTATCCTACTGTTGTACTAATCCACAGCCTGTAACAAGAAAATGAACACATATATTTCTTGAGGGTATAGGTTCCAGACCTGGCAAATACCAAGACAAATATATGACATTTTTGTGCAGCTGCTGTTTTTGTATCCTAAAGGGATTGGTGGAAAGTTTTAAATAGATAAGTGGTTGCTTTTGCTTTTTTTCAACCTTTTTTTATTTTATATTTGTTTCCTTTGTATTTCCCTTTTTACGTTTCTCTAATTTTATAATTTGCCATTGTTTACAATATGTTTACACAAATGGCAGAGCCTTTTTTACATGATGCAAGCTAGACATTCTCTGGTGCCACATTCCCTTAGCATTCCAACCCATCAAACTAACTCGCTGATAAAGTCCACCTAAAACCACGAACAAGGGTTTGCTGTAGAAAAGCAAATGGCTCTTAGCTATTAAAATTGACAGGTATTTGTAATATTTCTGTTAAAGCTACAATTAAGTTGAAATATATGATGTATACCAGCTAAAACATATGTGCAACTGTTTAGGTAAGAAAAAACCTTGTTTACCTTCTCCAAGCCAAAATGGTAATACTACTTCTAATAAAATCAAAGAAAATATTTTTTTTCTTACAAATACTTAGCAATATTAATAGGTCTTTAATTATATTTCAGCTTTAAAGATACTCAGATGTGTTCCTTGATTATTATCATTATCTACAAATTAGGTTCTTACAATTATTTTCACCTGAAAATCCGAACAGTAATAACAAACCAGCGTGAAGGCATAGATGGCAAATTTCACAGATAAACAAAACAATTATTCCAGGAGATCCCAGCTCAGATGAGTTCATTATGTAAAGAGCTGTCAGACTCAAGCAGGGAAATGCCTCATCCATTTTCTCATTAATTCATTGCTCAATCATTTAGGCTCACACTGATTTATAAAAAATGAACAGATTTAAAAAAACTAAAAAACACATCATTTTCTAGCATCAAATACAATATGCCTTCACTGTAGAGATGTTGATATAATTTAATATCCATAATATATACCCTATTGTTTGCTTATTTGTATTTTGGGGTTCACTCCTACAGAGGTTCATTGTGGATTGCCTTGTCACACTAATGTATGTTACAATTCTTCAAAATAAAATAGACTTGAATGACCAAATGTAACATTTCATGAAACAAAATGCATTGTTGGAAGCAAACTCTATAGAAAGCAGTAGAATATCACCTGCCTGTTCATTGTGCTTTTAAAAAGGAGAAAAGCACACAATAATGCTTCTGGTGGAGAGAAATTCTTAAAGTAGCACCAAAGCCAAAAATCGAAACAAAGACAGAAGATTGATATATTTACCTTTTAAAGTATTTTCCTCTATATTAGATTCAAAAGCTAGTATTTTGCTAACATTTTTTGCTGCTTGAAGTTGCAGTCATGTGATTTTCTCCAACTTTTTATTGACTGTGAATGTTGACTGTATCTGTGCTAGAGAGATTTGCCCAATTTATTTGTTATAGTGACCATTGACTGCCTCTTAAACAAATGAGCATTTTGAGTTGTCATTAGAGCAGTAGGTGGGAGGAAAATCCTATAGTAAGGAAACATGTTCCAGGACTCATCTTCTGGGATGAAAGTTGTGTTCACTTTGCAGAGATTTCCTCTCATCTTTAGAACTCTTAAGAAATGGAGGAAAATCATCTGAATACGGTGGCTTTGAGGTTAGCACTCTGGCCTTTGCAGCGCTAAGTCCCAGGTTCAAATGTCAGCCAGGACACTAACTCTGCATGGAGTTTGCAGGTTCTCTGTGTTTGCCTGGGTTTCCTCCCACATTCCAAAAACATACAGTTAAGTTAATTGGCTTCCCCCCCTAATTGACCCTAGACTGTATTAGAGATTACCATACATAAAGACATTAATATGTGACTATAGTAGGGATATTAGATTGTGAGCCCCTTTGAAGGACAGTTAGTGACATGACCATGGACTTAGTAAAGCACTGTGTAATATGTCGGTGCAATATAAATACTGTGTAATAATAATATGATTGTAACCCTTCCCTCCTCCTTACAAAATAGTTAGATATATACTTTAAATTTACCAACTTGACACAACAAATACGTATAAACCTACATTTGGCTTTGTTTTTGGTTTTGGGAGATCTTAAAGATGACTTAAGTACTGAACTCTTGTTCAGTATGTAGGTTGTTTACAAAAAAATCACCTTTTATTTTTTTAAACTGAACAATTTAGCAGAAAAACAAGATGATAATATTGTTAAAAGGAAACAATGAACAATCCTTGGCAAGAAAGTAATAAAGTATTAATCCTGCCTGCCATCTTTGCAATTACATGGGCTGAAAAATCATGTTGAAGTTGAAGAATCAGGTCGAAGAATCATCCTTTATGATCATAAATGATCAAACAGCCAAATATTTTGTGTGGTTGCCAGTGTGTGGAAAAATCTTATGTTTTCTCTTGGAAAGGAGGGACATTCACGAGAATAAAGAGGCCCAAAAAAAAAAGTAATTTTATGACTCCTTTCTGAAGATTGTCTCAGCTTGAGCTTTTTAAAAAATTATTTTTTTTTGGCAATCATTAAAATCATTTAGAAATTTAGGTGTTTAAACAAGATCTTTTTTAAATGTTCATATATGTTTCATTCAAAATTAAAAAGTACAAAAATTGTCGTCTTTAGATTCCTTTTAGGAGCATTAAAATTCACATCCTGAACAGTGAGATTTCAAGGGGCTTGTAATGTTATAATTATTTAGGTTTGTTTAAAAGAAACAACAAAGGTTTGTGTAAAAATAAAAAAAAAATAAAAATGCAAATCAGTATTACAGGATTACTTTTAATGGTTAAAGTTCTAGGATGACAGCTCTACACACACCTTTATAAGCAAGTCAATAAAGGCAACTGGTAATTTAGGCAAAAACTGTATATAAATTGTTGAAACCTTAAGTGGTTTTTATTTGGAAGTAGTGAATATACTCTGTTACTATGGACTGAGTAAATGTTTCAAAAGAGATGGTTCGAAGGCAGAATAAGTTCAGTACAGAGCTTGTCAATCGGCATAGCAAAGCAGCCAAATGTCTAATTCCTTGGCTTACTTGTCTGTATATCAAAGAAAAGAGCTGGAGAAATCACTCTGTAACATTTGTCTTCAGACAGAATGCAACAGTGAGCTATTATTTATCTGGCAGAAAGAGTGACTTAAAATAGCAAAACGCACAGGTAAATATGTTATTTTTGATGATTTATTCATATCCAAGTTATGTTGTTCTGACACTTTAAAGCTCCATAAAAAAGAAAAATATAAAGATATTCGTCCAGTGTTCAGATCCCAAATGATTTTGTTGATTTAAACACAAAAATGTAGAAAATAAAACTGTTTTTGGAAATACCAGATCACAGAAGCGATGGCATAAACAATATGCAAACTATAGTCATTTTAAGGATCTAATAAGCATCAAATGAGATGAAAAACAGATCTAAGGAGTGTAAGCAGCACAATACACCATACTCAGCTTGATTAAAACATCAATTTATTCCAGTGAGAGAATTTAGGAACCTTTTACCTTCAATTGATGGCGGTTTAGTTTGGGTGCAGATATTAACTGATTAGTAATGAAGATTTGTTGTTCTTTTATCATTTTTGTTCATGAAGCACAAGGTACCAGGGTGAAGTCTAAATGTTTAAATGAAAATAAAGTCACATGCCAATTTCCAGAAACACAATTTGCTTTTCAGCAGGGTTAGTTATCCTAATCATGGTTTTATTACATATCATGCCATAATTAGTAACTTGAAGAAAACAAGTGAGCTGTAATGAGAACTGATTAATGGCTTGTGAAAGCCCCATCCACGGACCTCAAGGTTATATCATCATATCATGTAATTCCAATATGTACAAACAAGATGTGCCGGATGCTGCTTGATTAGAATCATTACTTGCAATGGAGGATATATACAGCTTCTTATACTGTGTGGTAATCAGAGGGCTGTACGACCAACCTGTTTAACCAGCGGACCAGAGGAAATGTCTTAGAATAGCTCGGCGTAACAACCTGGGAACAGTCTAAAAGGCTGCAGCAACAAGCTAGTCTGCATTAATAAATAAATTGGGTTCAGTGTACAGAACACGAGGGAGGAAGAAGTGTAGTTAGGGATCAAGTCAAAATCTGTAGTCAGGTATATCATGTTTGAGGCAGAGAGCAATAAAGAAGATCGGTAATTCATCGGCCAAAGGATGCAATGCAGCACCACAGGCAAGATACTGGCAGAAGCACAATATTCTGGCAAACAAGAAAGGTATGGCTTAAAAAGGAAGTCCAGGGAAGGAGAAGGAAGAAGATCATAGTTTATCTCTACCCTGGGTATCAAGAAAGACTGACCATGAGATCAGGCAAGGAGCTATCCAGGACTTGAGGTAGCTCAATAGGAAGTTCAACTGCCAGACACAGATACAGCCATGGGTTTAGATCCTGACACTCAACACCTGATTTATTAAAGCTCTCCAATATTAAAAAGGACAGACTATCAGAGGCAAACCTGGGTGATCCAGCAAATCTGGAATGGATTTATTTTGCTATTATTTGGCAAGTTCTTAATCCTGGACCAGATCAATTCCAGGTTTGTTGGATCACCTAGGTTCACCCATAATAGTCTAGGTTCTCCAGTCTTGAGAGCTTAAAACAATCAGGTATCAGTGTATCTACTAAGATGTTAGCAGCCCTAAAGCACATCCCACCTTTCATGTCGTGCTGATCAGCCTTAAAAAAAACCTGTAAATCCTGAAAGTTTATACTTGAATCTTTGGGTACTTCAACCTACATGATGCCTTTTGGCAGTTGTGGGGACTGTAGATTTTGTGCTGCTTTCCACTATTTTTTCCAACAGGTCCCATCACCCTTCTATCTGTGGCAAGGTCATGGATTTTGTCCTTTAAGACCCCGAGGGGACTCAGATTATTGAAAATCAGAAGTCAATAGGCAGTGTCCATATGACTGAACAGACCATTTAAGTGGGTGGTATGAAGAAGAGTATTTTTATTTTGTCATGTGCTAAGATCCACTCTAAAATGGTGCCAGAATGCTTGTTAGTGGACAGTATTTTATACCCTAAGAAGTAGCAGAAAGGTTGTACAGAAATGGGTCAACATTTGCCTTCTGAATTGGGGTTATTTAAATTTGAATAGAGGTTCTTATTTACTGAGATTATTTATTGAATTGAGGTTCCTATTTACTAAGGGAGTTCAGTATATTCACACAATAAATTAAAACAATTCCTCACTAACCTTCGTAGTTGTAGGTATTTTAGAAAAAAATCTCCTACAAAATTTACAAAGAACTGAATCTACAACTCTTCTATTGATATTTTCTAAGAAAGTTATTATGTTGCAGCAAGCTGGCCTTCTAATGAAGTCAAACACCAAGTGCATGTTAGCTGGTGAAAACTAACTGAATCCTTTATTTAAGTTTCTGTTGTAATCTTTGAGAATGAACAATTCCACAGTATATGTAGCTAAATTGGTCAATGGAAGCTTGTTTTACAGCACTTGTACTGCTTGCAGCTGGTATGGGAATTATGTGTGTGTACAAGTGCCAATTAAAGTCGATTGTGTTGGTTTAAATGTTAATGGCCATTGTAATTTCCTAAAGCCTTTTGGTACCTGAACATATCTGTAAAGAAATAATCTGGCATAAAATGTGGCTAAATCCAGAAGCACAGAAAAATAGATGTGATGAACATAGTGTGCTGTGACCATGAGTTTATAGAGCTGTTTGTGTTTATCTTTGTATTATAATGCATTGCTACTGTCAAACTGTCAGCCGATCGTAGCTACAAAATTTACATATTTATTCATCCTGATGTATGATAAGCGTGCAAACTGTTGTGTGAAATCATGTAAAGATCACAAAACTAAGTTATATTCTGAATGTGTTGAAAAGATAATGAAAGCGTTGAGATGTGAGTTGCAATAGTGGGATATGAAACCAAGGTTATTTATAATAAAACTTCCATTGGTAATAGACCTTGGCCTGTGATTATGTGTATTGGGGAGAAATCTCTAAATATTATAAAATACAATTATGGTTATCCCTAAATATAATTGTGTATTGAATATTTTCTGGTTCTGGAATTGCTGATAATGTGCCGATTTTGTTGAATTCCAACACCTTGAGGGTTAATGTGTACCTGTACATGAAAGATAAATGTCAATTAACAGTGAGGTTGTATTGTACATATTAAAGGGAATGAAACTTGTAAAAAATGTGTCCCTAGGAGCCATTTTGGCAGATATTATAACATTGAACATTCAGTGCAGTTTTGTTATATTTGCATAGCAAGAACTTATTATTATTATTATTATAGTAATTCAGACTTATTATTTGTTTATAGGCCTTTAAATGTTAGAAGGATTGTTTACAGTTGCTGTTATTGTGTATCAAATATGTCCTGCGGTACCCTGAACAGCACATAATTTGCATGTAATCTTACATGAACAGGGTGGATCTGGGGTACCCATATTTCTTCCCCTACCGCCCAACCTACCTCCAACTTCTCCCATGTAAAAGCAATTACATTATGGGGTACAAAGTATTAATATAACTCAATTACATAAACAATAAAGTATATTGTAACATTCCACAGGCTGCAGGTTATGGATGAATATTAATATTAAATAAAACCAAATATATTGGTGTTGTGAAAGCAATTGACATTTGGCCCTTAACAACCCAGCAGAGCTCCAGGGACTGATATCACTTATCTGCAAACCAATACATGGCACAACCATCATTTTACCTCACTGCTTAGAGCAACCTTTTCGGACCTACGAACTACTAAATGAACGGAATCTGGACCCCGCATGCGCAGGGAGACATGTGTCACTCAAAGGGGAAGAAACTTCCTCCATAGTAACGACAAGATGCCAGAACCCACCCACTCTCCCATCGCAGGCTCAGACTGGCTCTGGCTGGTGCACTCCCCAGCAGGGGCCTTCTCTTGACCCCACTGGGGGGCGCACCGGCCAGAGTCGCAGACCATCAGTTGGCGACCGCCCAACCATTTTCCAACACCCCGACTACTGCTTTCCAGGATCTCAACCCAAATTACCCATGATTCCAACCAGTCAAACTGTCCTCATGTGCTCTCTAAAACAGAGTGGGTAGGCAGGAAGCCTTTTTCTTAGCAGCCAGAATTCCACTGGCTTGTCTTCCTTCTATCCTGTCTATGGCTTTGTCAAACTTCTCCCCAGACCCCACCAATCAGCAAACTGACATTTCCATAATCTTAAATTTTTACTCTCATTCTCTCTTACTTTCTTTGCTCTATATAAATACAAATCCCGCATTTTAATCATGGCTCCAACTTGTTCCATTGCCCTTTACTATCAGTGCATTTAACAGTTTGCATCTGAAAGGATTTAAAGAGGGACACACAAACTTGTTTTTCACCTAAAAGAAAGTGTATATCTGGACATTGTTTATCCTAATTTATAAAGATATAAGGATGTAATAGTGGTGGAATGGTGAACATTATTATCAGTTGTTATTCACTTACTAGGGATACTGCCAACCCCAAATGGGTATAAATAGAAAATCACAAAGCAGCAGGGTTTTTAGGCAAATGTTAAACTGTATTTGGTAATAAAATTTTCAATGAATACATATTACACAATATGTATAATATATATATAATATATATTATACAATACAGGATCATGCAATAAATTCAACTAGTGGGCAATTGAGTTGGCATGAGACATTCATAGAACCTAATATATACATACACAATATGATATGTATCTACTATGAGTCCGGTAACGAACGTAGTGAACTACGCACAGCTTAGGGATCTGACGCGTTTCGCCCCGTATGGGCTTCTTCAGGGTTTATTGTGTGGTAACAAAATTTGACTCAGGTACTGGATGCGTTATTTGTGAGGTATATGTATAGATCTTCGTGTGTGTATGGTTCTGCTTCAACCACTAAATATTTTGTAGGTAGATTCAGGGATCAGCCTGGTAACTCAGTATCAGGCTGGAAAGCCGCTACTGGAGAGGAGAAGAACACGAGGCCGCAGCCGTTCAGCTCATGCAGAAGATGGCATGTTTGGGGAGAGGCAGCAGCCTCTCTTTCTTCTCTCCAGTAACAGCTTTGCGTTGGGTCCCTAAGCTGTGCATAGTTCACTACCTTAGTTACTGGACTCGCAGTAGATACACATCTTATTGTGTGTGTATATATTAAGTTCTATGAATGTCCAGTGACACTTGGCCACCAACTGGATCTATTGCATGATCCTGTGTTGTATATTTGTGTACTATGTATTCTATGAGAATTTTATCACTGAATACAGTTTAACATTTGCCTAAAAAAACCCACTGCTTTGTGATTTTCTATTTATCTTAATTTATATGCCACAGGTACAGAACTGGTGCTGGACAGTCTTCTAAAATGATCAGCATACCCTACAAGTTCTATATTATTGAAGCACCTGATATCCGTGAGGACAGATGGATTTGGATTAAAACCTATAAATGAAAGATAAACTGTCATAGAGAATGATTAGGATCCTTTCCTTGCTAGGCAGGACTGGACTATATATCAGAGCATTGTAAATCTCAAAACTGAATAGACAAAAATACAAAATCTTTGGCAAGTAATTTCAGCTTTGCATTTAATCTTTGAATTTAGCAGTTAGGACTGTTCAACTTTAACAACTTCTAAAACAATGCAATGAGTTATTTTATACCAGGTCTGGCAATTTCTAAAAAAAGCTGCAAAGGTTGTGACTCTGTAGATCTTTCCAAATTACCACAATCTTACAATGAAGTCGTTTATAGAATTTCAAAGAGGATTACAGAAAATTAGATCAAAGGTGGAATTTTCATTTCAAGCATTTTCTAAAGTATATACAGAATTGGTGCTTGATTTTTTCATCATTAATTATAATAGTGTATTGCGATAAAATTTACATTTTTATCCTCTCTTTAATTTTAATGTAGGTTCTTGTTTTAATAATATGTTCATTTGGTATTCTTTTGTATTCAGAGCCCAATTTTTTTGCTCCTTGGAAGATTATAACATTAATGATAATGGCCACTACTTTCTCTAATATATCAGTAAAATCTGGGGTTGTTCAGTGGAGGATCAAATAAGAGAACGTCTCTAACCTAATCCCTTCAATACATTTGCATTTTTCATGTTTAGAAAATACGGGGCATCTGTTGCTCCAGACATCAGCTATCATTAGGGTATTCTGCATTTGGTTTTGCACATCTTGCTGGCCTGTTGGGATCAAACTAGAGCAGACATGTCACTGTATTTTTCCTCATATAAACACCTATTTTTGCACAGCAATCCACTAAGGCTTTCTTTGGTCCGAATGCTAGCACAAAGAAATCAAGTCTGGATAAGAACAAATGTCAGTGGGCCATGTATAAGTCATGAAAAGTGTGGCGATGGTGCAAATACCGCCATACCACTTTTGATCCCAAAAATTAGTTCAACAATATTTTACATTTTTTATTATATGTATATAGATATTTAATGCTACATTTATCTCAAGCTGCAGTGTTACTGCCCATCATTTGCCATTCTGCCAAGCACATTGCAGAGGTCAGGTAAAAAATTGTATTACTGAGTTAAATAGTTCAGACCTCATGGCAGGGTTGAGGGAGGCATTCCAGTTTGCTAGACAAACTTTGTACTCAGCGTTCAGACCAGCACTTTCATTTTCTAGGACTTCTCCTGGCAGATATCCTTGCTGTAAGAACAGTCAAGCAATGAGAAAAGCATTCACCAAAAAACACCCTGCATTAAAATGTCTGCATCCAGCACAGTGGGAATGGAGCCCTTTAAAGTTTATTGATGCATAACAGGACTGCTTAAAAGTGACCTTTTATTTTTCAGTGTTATTTCAAACAGCTGCTACACATTGACTATTATTATTCATTATTATAGGTATAAACAGATTGGTTTATAATCGGTGAACAAAAGCACTATTTATGCCTTCCCCCAGCACTTCAGCTATTCTTTCTGTTATAGTCTTTCAGTGCTCGGCATACATAGGGAACCAGAAGGCGTCTTTACAGATCAGGTATTATTTTAGCAGTTAAGGGTTTTTGAAAAAAAGTCTTCATTCAGGAACAGTGATGTTTGTTTTGTTTAGACTGCATATGTCAGTAACAGAATGAAACTGCAAATGGGTTTTTAAAGCATAACTTTATAGAAATTTTGCGGTTTCAATTGTGGTTTGTCTCCTTCCTTTACTTACATTTACTGCCTAACTTCTGGACGGTTCAGTTATGAGTTTTCTATGCAATATAGAGCAAATATGGAAAGAACAAAACACTATCCTATTGCTTTGTAACAGTTGGGTGTACAAGGAAACTGAATTATATTTTTATGTTATAAATTCATCAGAGATTTAAAAAAAATCATATGATTCAGATTTGCCATTGAGAAAAGAAAACTGAGGTAGCAGTTTTAATGTCAGTACCAGGAAGACCTAATTTGGTAATTTTACATCTAACTATCTGCTTTCCTTTTTTTTTAGATACTGATTTCCCACTATAAACTTTGGGTTTAGAAAGAATATGGATATATTAAATACAACAGAATATAACTGCACTTCAGGACAACTTACAAAAGGGATCACAAGCCAAATTGTTATTTCATTGACATTGTCTATCTTGACAATAATGACAACTGCAATCAACTCTCTGGTAATCGCTGCAATAATTGTGACAAGAAAACTCCACCATCCTGCCAACTATCTAATATGTTCCCTTGCTGTAACAGATTTTCTGGTTGCTGTCCTGGTCATGCCTTTCAGTATTATGTATATTGTGAAGGAAACCTGGGTTATGGGTCAAGCTGTTTGCGACATCTGGTTGAGCGTAGACATTACGTGTTGCACTTGTTCAATACTACACCTCTCAGCAATTGCACTGGATCGCTACAGAGCTATTACTGATGCTGTGGAGTATGCCAGAAAACGGACACCTCAGCATGCTGCCTTTATGATTGCTGTAGTATGGATTATTTCTATCTTTATCTCTATGCCGGCATTGTTCTGGCGCCACCAAAGGCACAACCGCGAAGATGAATGCATCATCAAACACGAACACATTGTTTTTACAATTTACTCTACATTTGGAGCCTTTTATATCCCACTGGTGTTGATACTCATTCTTTATTATAAAATTTACAAAGCCGCAAAATCGTTGTATCACAAAAGAAATATAAGTCGATGTGAGAAAGAACAAAACGGCCAGGTTCTTCTGGAGGCGTGTGGGAAAAGTTCTACCTTTGGTATGGTGGAAAAATCTTTCTCGGACCATTCAACAGACTTTGATAAGATCCACATCACTATAAGGAATCCCTTAGCTGAAATGAAACATGAGAAAGCCCTGAGAAAACAAAGGATATCCAGCAACAGAGAACGCAAAGCTGCCACCACATTAGGTCTGATACTGGGGGCCTTTGTAATTTGCTGGCTTCCATTCTTCGTTAAGGAGTTCATTGTAAACGTGTGTGATGGATGTTATATATCTGATGACATGTCCAACTTCCTCACGTGGCTTGGATACCTCAATTCCTTAATCAACCCTCTGATTTATACCATCTTCAACGAAGACTTTAAAAAAGCATTTCAGAAGCTAATACGCTGCAGACATTACTTTTGACAGTTAACTTTTCTTTTTTTTACAATTATTTTAATGTACTAAACCTGTATTATATTACAGTGACTTGACCTCAGATTAATCTTTAAAGGTCAAAGGATCACCAAAACCTCAAAATTAAATAATGTAATAGTTATGTGGAAGCTAATGGGTTCAGTTATTCAGCAACTTCTCATACAAATGCTTGTTCCTGATTCTGTTCCTTGTAATGGCATTGTGTATACCACAATTAAAGCATGTGGTTTCCGATGTCAAACATCAACTTAACCTGCTTGTCACTTGATCTGCACGTGACCTAAATGGGGCTGAGGCTCATCAGCAAGTTCCCAGCAAAATATTTTAAATGGTTAAAAAATGATGAGTAATTGAACCTGTCTGAATCCACCAAAAGTATTTATCAGTCTTGGGTGGCCTTAATCTTCAAGGAAAACTCCAGAGAAAAATAATGTAGAAAGAGGCAACATACTTTATACGTATGCTCTTCATATAGTCACAATTCCTCCTCCCAAGTTTTTTTACTTTTTTTTGCTTGCTATGTTGAATATAAGAGTTCTTAATTGAAGGTTTTAGAAAATTCTACAAATAGATATAACAGATAAGTATGCAACAATTAAAGTGGAATTCAAATCACACTATCTTTAGACAATAAAAAAGGTTCAATCCAGAACTGCTAGTGCCACAGCATTTTTGAACCATGGCCTTCTTATTGTATTGTAGTACATTATGAAGCTCTCATATTTGTCTTGGTCTACATAGAAAGAAATACTGTTTTCAGTGGACTAAAATAAATATAATAATTCTAAACAGCAAAATAGCAGCAGAAAAAAAAACATTCTCTAAAGAATAACTCATACAGAGTTTTATTACAGCGTGGTATTTGCTATTTTTTTCACATTTTGATTTACGAAATGTTTTACATTTCAAATAGCTAATTAACCTCCTGGGCAGTTCATTTCTGTCCGGATTTTTATGTCTAAAAGCAGTACATTGTCTTTCATGAAAATTTTTTTTACACTGTAGGCCTGTAATTCTTAGGCATAATTCACTGAAATATGTCCAATATTTAATACATTTATCAATAAACTTTAAATAAAAAACACAAAAACCTGTTAAAACAAGGCTGCATAACTAAATCAAAAATACTGAAACCTGTAATATATATATACAGTAGTATCAGTGGCCCATTTTAATTCTTTTGGATTGGCATGTTGAATCCCATGATGACGTTCCATGTTCACGTTATATATATACGCATGCACCAACGTCACCGGGAACTGCACATGCTGGGGCACCGATCAGAGGAAGAGGACGGGCAGGACACTGGAGGACGCCGGTGGGACAAGGTAATTATTTTTTTTTTTTTTAGTTTCTCAGAGTGTGGCTCGGTGTTACCGCTATCAGCTGTTTTTTTTTTACCCCGCGCCACACTCAAGGTTACCCCTCAGAAGGTCAAATATTGCTTCTTTGTTCTGTAATAAAGAATCTGCTTCCCCACATTTTGTTTTGTTATTTTTTAGGTTTAGATCAGCTTTAAGACTTTTTTTATTTTACCATTTAAGCCACACCATTGCACTTACACATGGCCTGTAAGGTTTAATTGAGTATGTTTAACTCTGATGTATATATTTTGGTTACAGTATACTGAACCTCCTGTTAGGCTCTTGTTATATATAGTAAAGTGTACATTGAACAGTAAGAAAATACCCAGATAAAAGTGATTATTGGAAATAACGAAAAATGCCCTATTAGTTAGTTATCAATGTTCAATTATCAAATTTGCCCCGTATTCCTGTTTAGTACCAAGTTTTTCTATTGCCAATAATTTTTTGTAGTGGTGACAGTGATCATCATGGAAAAATAATGGGGTGAATTTCTGCAAAAAACCTGACATGGTCCAACTTTTTGCCAAAAAAGTTTTAGGAGCTAATGCTATATGAAAGTGAATTATCACTCTGAAATGGATAATTAACTTAGCAATGAGGTAAAAATAATTTTGCAAAACTAATAATGATGTGCAAAATGAAATTATTAAACTCAGTGAATTATTTCTTGCAGAGTGATCATTTACTTTGTTAACTCTGGCTTGTGAACAGCCAAACTCCTTCGGGTATTCAATTTAATGTGTTGTAAACGAGACATTTGTCAAGAAGGGTTTTTTTTCACTATAAATAGTTATTAAAATTCCTTTTTGCTGTTGAAATCTTTACCATTTACCTCTCCATCTACATAATTCCTTTCTCTGGAGTTCACCTTAAGGCTCTTCTATTTTATCAAAAAGCATTATTGGGCTATATAATTTACTTTATGAAATATATTTTCATCAATAACCATTATACTGCTGCTCATCATTTTTAAGATATTATTAACTCACAATATTGATGAACTGATATATTCACATTATTTTCAGATCTTATAAGGATATTATTAACATGTGATACATATATTTTAAAAGTACCCTTTTATATAATTGTTTTGACTTGTTTTACTTGCAATCAATAGAAGATGTACAGCCCACTGGATTTGAAGATTTAATAGCCCATTTTATTTCTTTTGGATTGGCACGTTGAATCCCATGATGACTTTTTATGTTTCTTACAGATTCCAGTGTCAAAATATCTTCAGCATAGTTTTTTTGCTGTGACCTATTACTGAAAAAACATAAACCCAGCAGATTTTGTTAGATGACTGAGTAGTATAAATAACAATATGTGATCCATGTCTAGAGAACCCACACCAAGCTGAAAGAGAACTTTTTAGCTAGAGTTGGCTTTAAAGTAAATAACATGCCAAGTTTTGGGTGGATAGAAAAAGAATTAGAACTTCCACGCCATTGCGGAGATTTCTTCTCATTTCCACTCATGCTGTCAATGGATTCACCAGACAGGAAGTTAGGTAAAATCTGCAACAAGTACATAGAAAAAACATTAACTCTGCCAGGTCTCCAGTCTTTCCCTGCCTAGTAAATGTTTTCAGAAAAAAAAAGAAAGTTCACATAAATCCCACCAACTGTGCACTTGCAGCAAAAACCTGATGAGTTCTACTTCTTACCTACTCCATCCAAAACCAAACAAAAATGTTGGCTTTTTTTACACTTTTTTTATGTTTTGTTTTTTATGATTTTTATGTTGTTTGTTCTGTATGGCCTGAAGCAATATGTTTCCTGAACTTGGTACCTCCAGCTGACCAGTCAAGGATCTTATTTCCCAATAAAATTTACAGTAACTGCCTTTACGGGTTCAAATTCTACATATGTACATGGAAAGGTCCCTTTGCCTGTACTTGCATAGAGCATGGCAGCAATAGTGAGTAGGGGCTCTACTTATAGGTAGAGAATATGCCATTCACCAAACATTCTCCCAGGACCATGGAAGTGATTGGTTCTCTACTAGAGAATGTTTGATGGATGGCAGATTCACTGCATATTAAAAGACCCCTATGAATTTATAGTTAATATCCAATACTATGTTAACATTTGGGGGAAGAAAATGCAGCATGCATTGCAGCAATTGATAAAACATACACTATTTAGAGCTTTACCTATTAATCGGGGAGTCAAACTTTTCCTGGTGGGAATCAGTTACTGCCACTGAAATGCAGGGGCCCAGAAGATTCCCAACAGGGAATGTTTGAGGGTATGTTACGTTCTGTTTTATAAATAAAGCCCTTAGTTTCATTTATGAATATTTCCAGTCAAATTAATTACTGTAGTGCATCAAGACTGGATATAAAATAATAAATTTGCCTTTTTTTTACATTTCTAAATGTTCTTAATGCTGCAGCAATGCTTCAAACACCCCTGTGCTGCCAAATTTAGGTGAGTTGGACTGCCACACTGATACAAAACTCAGTGGCCTGACTCTCCAGGGATCATGTACGTACCCATAACTATCACTCCAATCAACAAAGTTTTTCAGGTAACAGGAATGCTGTTGAATAAAGCAGTGCTTAAGGAATTATGTTGGATAACTGGTGCTCACTGAATGTGCTCTTAGTGCTGCCAGCTCAGGGTAGGTAAAACCTTTGCTACAGCACTCAGCAGAAAAAATTAGGTGTATTTAGTATGCCATATGCAGCCTGACTAATTTTAAATTAGACAGTAATGAAAAGCTCTTTACATCACTTTGTATCACCCATCACTGTAGAAGATCCAAAAAGAAAGATGACCCTGAGAGTCATGTTGTTGGCCTGAAAAAAGTAAGTATATGAAAAAATGGAGCAAAGGAGCAGAGCCTGGAGTTGGGTTTTGACTTTGTAGTGGGATGGGAAGCTCCAATTTTCCTAGATCTAGCAAATGTACTGAAGATCCTTTTGTTTTAATGGCTGATATGACTCACAATTTGCAGATCAATATCTTGAAGGTATAAAAAACTTTAATAGATGTGTTGCTATTGAATAAAAGACATATTACCATAGGTATACCCTGCTACATTACTATGGGTATACACTGCTATGAGGTCTATTGTTGATGATATATGTACTGCTGGGGTAGATAATCCTATTTATGATTGATCTGAGCATTTACTGTAAAGGACAAAGAGTATTATGGGCCCATCATTTGCAGGTACCCTCTGCCTATAGCCTATTCTCTCTATTGCTGTCATGATGATACGCAAGTACCAATGGCAGGACTTACCGTCCCATTCTGCAATCATTGTTCCAACTCATGCTAAAGCATGCTGATGCAACAGATACACTTTTATTTTTTATTTTCACCAGCCAATACATTTAGAAGACCATCAAAACCTTTCCTGATGCTTTGGATCAGCCAAAAATGTATGAATTTCAGTATGTTAAGGCAGAATTTCGGAGAAATAAATAAATTGTTATCATTGATAAATATGGTTATTTTCACTGTACAATTTATAATTTTAAACCTGCAAATATTTAGTTTTGTGCCAAGATAAATGTACAGAAAATAAATCTTCCTCCAGTTTTTGTTTGCATTACTACCAAAGACAAATGCTTCTGTATTTGCAGACTGTGACAAGGAAAGAAACAAACACATTTGCAAAGATTGCAATCACTCCATTTATCTTCCTTTCATTGTTTATTGTATAAACAATAGACCTGCACACTATTCATGGTCTGGCTAAAAGTGCAAGGTGACACTGACATTGATAGTAGAGATTCAGCATCTCAGCTCTCATACTGTGTCAAATATAGCAAGAACTATTATTAAATGGGCATGAAAAGTGTATTAGTAAAAATAGTTACCTCTAATGGACCTATTCATCAAAAGTCCAAAGTACACAGAATTTTCCATTTACCTGAATTAACACCTTGCATTTTGTTTGATGGAGTTTTAATTGAAATCAGCAGAAACGAATCAAAGAGCATCTCAACTGATGCGTTAGGACATGAGTCAAAGTGTATCATGATACACGTAAAGCCCATCATGGCACGCATCAACGCTTGCCAATGTAAGTTATGATGCCTGTTGATATTCAATTCAAAGTGCATTGCAATAGCAATTGAAAAGGTCTAACACTGCCAATGAACACACACTGACCTGTGCTAACGTGTTTGGATGTGTTTCCATAGATTTCAATGGAAAAAGGCATTGGGGGAAAACACATAGGTGTGAATCCAGTCTTCTTCTAGTCCACACAGTTATATATAAGCCTTTTTATCTTAGGGATAAAAATAAAGGATTATAGCACGTTTGGGTCAGGCTGTGGGTCAAATCAGTATTTCTTAACCCTCCAGAGGTTGCTAGGGGTTCCTTGAGCAATGAGGAGTTTGGTAATATGTAGTTGGCTATATGTAAGGGTGACATTCTTCCTAATGGCCAGCAGTGTAGGAGGTATTCATTCTACTGACCTCCAATGTACACAAATGTACTGTGAGTTGTGAGCTACAGGTATTAAACACATCAGTACAATGGGATGCAGGTTAGGTGCAGGTAATGGGTAGGTCTAAGTGAGTAAAACGGGAGAAAATCATATCACCTTTCACTGGCATCCTTGTATTTTTTAAGAGAAAATGTTGCTGCATGGTCCCGTTCTTGCATTACAGCGTGGAACTGACAATTTTCAGCAGTGATAGGAAAACAAAAGTAAGTCTTGGAACTGGTAATGAGTTATGTCAGGATTGGTTATTTCATCTGGCTTGGTATGTAATTCATACACTTAATACCCAGAAGGTAACTCTAATCCAACCCTGTGGATCTGTTTTATTTGTACACATTTTAGCTTACTTTAGTAAAATGTTCTGCTTGTTGGTATATCTGGAGTGCTGAAATTTCACATACATACATGTGAGATCTAAGTTGAAATCCTTAAAACCTAAAAAAAAGTATGAAAATATTGTAACTCTGGGGAAGCTAGTGATTGGACAGTTTAGAAAAGCATACACAATAGCATTTGTTTTCTGCTGTACATTTCACCTTTTACTCACTTATTTGAAGCTAATTGAAAGCTTGGTCAGTTTTGCTGCACAATTTTCATGTCTGGCCTGAATGCGTGCCTTATGTTGACCATACTTTGTAATTGATTCAAATTTCATGTTATATTTTGTTATATTTGTTATTCAAGTCACACATCCCCAAACATTTATGTATAGGTATAGGTCCAACATTCAGAAATACTTTCTAAAAAAAAATGCCTGTTTTTTTTACAACATATAAAATTGAACATTAATATGTTATTCCCATAATTTTCTTGATGGACCCCCTATATCAAATACTATGCTCATTTAATATTTTGATCCCAAAAATGGTATAGAGGGCTTAGACCTCTTTACAATTCATTTCACAATATGTCTCATTCTTCAGGAAATTTGGTGTTAAAAAGTTATGTATTTAAATCAGTTTTAGGACTAGAATAGAATCTCACGTGCTCTATGCAGATACCTTGGAAAAGATGCTGATCAACATCAACAAATTAGCATGACCAGAGAACCATCCCAGGAAGACGGGCAACAGGGACCAAGGTAAATAAAGCTAGGGCCCTAGGTATCCAAAAATATCTATGAAGATGGAGTAGAAGGCTCCACTTCTAAGAAATGATGTGATATCCAAAGACTATCTTCTTCTGATCCTTTTGCTGCTTGGGCCTATAGTTCAGTACTAATGTAGCACTGATGTAAATATTGGACTTGTTAGCCCATTGTCAAGGTAAATAGCAGCGAGTAGTCCCAATTGACTTTTGGTTGTTAGGAGCAGTTCAGCTACCCACCTTGACAATGGGCTTACAAGTAAAATAATGCATTACAATGCAAGTATCGGGCTGTAAGCTCATGCTACCCCTTTGTACAGTTTAGCCTAGCTTCCAACATCCGCTTTTGGCTAAAGGACATTTGATACAAATAAGCAATTTTGAGCAACATGATTGACCCTACAGGTACAATTTCCTTTAGCTTTTTCAACACTTAAGTAGTAAAAGGCCCTGGCTGAAAAGATATTTATTGATTGGATTGTTTTGCTAGTCTCCCACAATATATTTTTGTTGTGCTCATAGTTCTGGTCTTTAGAAGATTGTTTGAAATGTTCCAATCAAAATGTGCAAAGCTTCATTCGAATGTCTGCTGTTGGTGAACCTCCACTATATCTTCCACTTTTCATATTTGAGGCAGCATTGGAGGTTCAGATATTTTTGAACATCTGTATTATTCATAAGAGGCTATCTCCCAAACTAGCATCAGCCAACAACTAATCAATGTACATTGTACTTGGCAGATCATTGTGGAATAACCTATTAAATGGAATCCGGAGAGGCAGGCCATCAAGCTATATGAAGTGGCAGCTGTAAAAAAAAAAAAGAATTAAAGAAGCTGCAATTAGCATGAGCTGCCAATTAGTGTAATTAATAAAGTCACATTAGCAGTGTATTCTTAGTATTTCACCCAGGTATTATCCAGAAAATATTGTAAATGTAAATTTTCCAGCTGAAATGTTCGCATGATCAAAAAACAGTTTACCTGCAGCTGGTAGATGTGAACAGTAAATGAATCAGGCAGGTGTATACCCTGGGAAATACACATAGGTCTCTCAGTATTTGCAAACCAGAAATCTTTCTAATTACTTATTGTGCATACATTCCAAGTCAGGTTTTTTTTATAAAGGCAAATGTGGCTGTTTGCAATTTTTTGAAAGACTTCTAAAGAATAACTAAGAGGAATTCTAGGTAGACATGAAAGACGCAAATTAAGGCAGCTCTGTGCTCAATATTCATTCAAAAAAATAGATTTTTTTAAGTGCAGATAGAATATCTACCTACATATTTTTTTAAATCCACCTCTTGCAAACCTCTATACAACAGCGCTCTGGTTGCCAGTGGAAAGATCAAGACTGGAATAGAACCTCATGTGCTGTATGCATACGTTGGAAAAGAAGATGCTGATAAAAGAAAGAGTAAATTAGCAGTAAAGTCTCACTAGTCTCCATTAACCACTTCCAATTTTACTTACAGACGTCACATAAGCCTCAGTGACAGAAATATGAGACTATAGGCCTTAATAAATGGTGTGAATGAGAAAACATGCCACCAATGGAACCCTCTATTACTGACTAGTGAAGGAGAACATGCTCTTTCAAAAGCCAATCAATGTGTAAAATAACCTTTCAGACAGGCTGCAAGTGTCATTGAGAAACACAATGAATTCCTTCATTATAGTTAATATTTCATTTATATGTAAATCATATGAGCAAAAAAAGTGTATATTACATTACTTAAAGAAACTGTCTTACATTTAAAAAATAAACTATTCCAAAAAACCCTTATTCATTGTTAGTTAGTATAAATCAGCTCTAATTAATTCCTTCCTTTCCTTTATACTGTAGCTATTTTTGGTGTTTTTTTATCTCTGTTTTTAATTGTTTTTGCCATACTTTGTACCAGAAAAATTATTTCAATGTAATATTTTAGATAAGTTGTAGAATAAAATGTATGCATTCTACTTACAGTAAAGTAATAATAGTTAAACAGAAAAAGGGACTTTTTAAATAATTGTTTACCTCTCTTTTTTGCATAAAAATATTTTTGGCAAAACAATATGGCCAAAAAAGGTTACTTAACTTAACTTTACTTAGGTTTGTTATTCTACAGCCTAGCCCAAAGCAAACAAGGCAAATGCCTTGAGTAAACATATTAATTAGCATCAAACATAAATAATACCTTTGAACCGATCATTACAGATTCAAAATCCCATTATATAGTTGTGCTTGGCTGTAGCCATGTATCCACACAGCCAGGAGCTCTTGTGCCAATATAGTTTCCTGTTAACAGACTGAGGTTCTGCAATTGCTTACCACTTCCTATGATTGCAAATGCTACCTTGTTGAATTTTAAGTTTATGTGGGCTTTGAGTAATTGCAAAGTATTAGCCAAATAACCAGGCTCATAATGAAAGTTTAAAAAACGCTCTGGTCTATAAGGGGTAATGGGCAGTGTTGGTCGAATAGCTGTGTTCGATTCAGCAGCTATTCGATGGAATAGCCCGATATTTTTCAGGTGATCGAACACCAAATTTAAACACCAATAAAGTCCATAGGGGAAAATATTCGGGTTATTTTCATGACTGTGTAGAACTGCAAGAGATTCCGCTCCCCTTGATTGCTCCTGCATTCCTAGTGTAACTGTTGTATGTGTTCTTGGATAGAGATTCTCTATCCAAGAACACAGTATTGAGGGGTAATGACCACTGTACTTTTGTATAAAATGGAGCTCAACAGAGTGCAGCTCACTTGTCCTACTCTCTCCCTTCCCCATAGAACAGATCAGAGCTGTGTGTACAGTGCTCCTGTCACTGGAAATGATCACAAAAGATTGTTTCTAGCTGCAGAAATCTGATGAAGAGAAGAGCGTTCTAAGTTGTTCCGTAAACATGCAAAACATTTTTTTAAAGCATGACCCCATTTGCTTTAAATGATTCTATCTTATCCCAAAAGACAATCAGAAACTCCCCGTATTTCTTATAAATTTTCTAAGAATGCCAACACAAAAAATGAAATAATAAAAAATAATTAGGGTCAACAAAGGGTGAAAAAATGGATCAGATTTTCATGTTATCAAAATGCAAAGCCACTGTTAATGCTCATAAAAAAAGAATAAATCTTGTGTAATCCTCAACAAACAGCCTAATCTGCAAGTTTGGCAGGACTGATATTGCAACTGTATCCCCCCCATGCTGCAGTGCTCACTTCAGGCCCCCTTTAGTCATCCTGCTCACAACTAAAAGCAATGATAATAAAAATAATGATAATAAAAATTTAGGACATGGTTTTGTTTCGAAATTGGGACGTGAGTGTAAGATTATCAGCTGCAAAATGTGAATAGATTTCCATTGTCCATGGATGTCTAGTGTCCATGCAATATATTTGAGTTTTTATTTTTATTCTTTAACCTTAACCCTATCATAGCAACAATTACACAAGAAAAAATTCCAGGCACCAGATAAAATCCAGTCCAAAAGCTGTGGTCCTATGATTTTTTTTTTATCTAGGAAATTACAATAATTGTTAAAAGGTTTGCATGCAACAAAATGTCTATAAATCTCAACAATGTAAAAAAAAGAGTAAAGGTAGGCATGAAATACTTTACAGCAATCTTATGAAGAAGAAGTAGGCACGTATATAAGGTATGGAAGACTGAAATTGGGTTTTGGGAACATTGCAATGGGCTACAAATGGCTGGAGCAGGTGAAAAACATGGCCCCGCGTGGTTCTGTAGGAGTTTTTTTCAAATAATACAAGTAGTGGAAAAAACAAATGTGTAGTAGCAGTACTCAAATACCAATTAACAAACACAACTACAATAATGCAAATAACACTAAATAAACCATAAAAAGTACTCTAAATACACATCACCCCAAAATTGCCTAGACAGCTCAATATGTACAATTTAGAGTGTCTACTAGAATTTCACAAACAGCATAATCAACTTTCCAAAATCACTCCCACCAATCTTTATCAGTATTCAATTTAACTATCAGTCCCTAACCAAAGTTGCAGTCTTTGATGCAGTTGGCTTTTCACATCTATAAAGCTCTAATGCACATTTACATGTCTGTTGAGTTTGTTTCTTTTTTTTAAGTCCATTTTATTAAATAATAAATTCATTGATACTGAATTTTTTTACATTAGCTTTCTTTATGTGACCTTGGCTTTAAAAAAAAAAAAAAAAAAAACAACAAACAATTGAAATGATTAATCTGATCCTTAAACAAGCCACAGAACAAATTTTCTCCCATATATAATTGTCAGTAGCATTGTAGGTGTAAATAACCGGGATGTTTCCTAATTATTGTTCAAGTGGCCTTTTCAGGAAAAGAAAATTACCAAGAAATAAATGAAACAAAAAAAGGAACCTGAAAGCAAATCCAATCTAAAATGGTGACTGTGACAATGATATCTGATGGATCCTGATGAAGAGAATCTATAATTCAACACAATCTTAGGAAAATTACAGAAGGGCTGAAATTTACTATACAAAAGGTTTTAATGACATCTAATCAAAAATGATTCATTAGCAGGATTCTGAAATGTCAGCTTATTTGCCAAATCTCTAATTATTCATTCATTTTTATAGGAAATGACTTTTCATCTCTGCAACAAAAATCCCAGATCTAATCTATTTCTATTAAACCTGTTGGCCTTACTGCTTTATGGGTCACCAGTCATGAGTATATAGGTTCGTTTAGATTAAAAGGAAAGCTTTAGATTTATTAAAGAATGACTTTGTTTTATGAATTATGATTTTATTGGGTTTTGTATGAGGAAGCTGTGATAGGAGCAATAATTCCCTAACTAATATGAATCCTAATAGTCTTCAAAATGGGAAACAAAGCCAATTTTCCAAATCCAATATGTATTCAGAACAAAAATTGGTAAATGGCTGCTTCGTTTAGCCTTGTCTCACCTGGACACATTACTTTGTGAAAGCAAAACTTCACATTTTCACACTGAATAAAAATAAGATGAACTCTTAACACCAATAAATGGAGGTATGTGTTTATTCCAAATTCTTCATTGTTATTTATTTTTAATATCAAACAAATGCTGCACATATAACACAAGAATAGAATAAACTAGACAAGATTTGAAAGACCCCCCCACCTTTTTACTAAACTGATAAAACACAACACAACAAATTCAACCATGGTTTAAAAACTGAACCATGCTTTATAGGGATTTTTTTGCCTTCCTCTGTATCAATTGTGTCTATGTAATGCGCCTGGGCACACAAACCACGACCAACTCCAGATATCTTTCCATCAGGCTTTATTCAATGTCATAAAGCACGACAAGGGTTAAGTCCAAACAAGCGAAGTACAAGAGGGTAAGGCAAAGACAGGTCAATACCAATCCAAGGTCAGGGCAGGTAGCAGGCAGAATGGTCATTAACAATCCGAGGTCAGGGCAGGCAGAGTTCAAGCGGAGTCAACTTCAGACCAGGTCACTATGAAGATGACAAAAGCATTTAAACTTAAACCAACACAAGGATGCACCCAAGCACACTGTGTTAACAGAGGCTATAGCGGGCAATGGTGTACAGGACAGGCTCTCCTTAAATGGCCAGAGTGACCAATGACCTTGCGCCACCTGGCGCCGTCTGATAGGAGATTGACTGAATCCCCTGCGGCTGATTGGCTGCAGGGAATTCAAACTAACTATGTCCCGCCCCGGGGTGAGGCAGCCGAGTGCCA
>NC_092858.1:154493928-154503564 GCF_032062135.1 Pyxicephalus adspersus | reverse complement strand
GATAGATAGATAGATAGATAGATAGATAGATAGATAGATAGATAGATAGATAGATAGATAGATATTAGATAGATAGATAGATAGATAGATATTAGATAGATAGATAGATAGATAGATAGATAGATAGATAGATATTAGATAGATAGATAGATAGATAGATAGATAGATAGATAGATATAGATATCCAATGATTATAACAATTTTATTATTCACAGTTGAATAGGTACCCTTTCTGTCCTTTTTTAAAATCCTTCTTTAGACAACACTATCAAAATTCTTTGTCTAAACAGATAAAACACCCTGACATTGATGCTCAGTGCAAACAAAGGACAAGTGACATCTCTGTTTCTTGTAAATCCTCAGAACAGCCCATCAACTGCAAAATCAATTTCCTATTGTGTTTGTTTTACCTTGAAATGATGTCTCTTCCATATGACTTAATGTGAACATTTTTAGTTTTTCACAGAACATTGGAGTGACACAACACATAATTTAGCACTTTGGCAGTTGTATAAATATCTTTTTGACTTTCAAATTGCAGTGACATTTATTTCTGTCTTTCATGAATTAAACTATACTAGCTGATATTTTTAACATGGTTTTGTTGTATTTTAATAAATGTGTTACATGATGCATGAAAAGGTAATCTAGATAAAAATTTGGAGTTTAGTATTTATTCCAGACCAGGGGTCCTCGACTTCACACTATGACGGGAGGGTCTGCATACATTTAAGTATTTCTCCAATATTTGGAAATAAAAGAAGTAAGGAAGGGTTTACAGTATCTAAACATGACTCTATTCATACCAAATTCTGACTTATATTTGGCCCTCAATAATTGGAGTTGAGAACTGCTGTTCTAGAATATAGGTTTATCTAAACACACAAAATCACCTATTTTACATTACCTGCTGTCCAAATACAGTGATACCTCGGCTAACAAACTTATTTAGTTACGGAATCACATTTGTTAGCCAAAATCTTTGTTAGCCAAAAAGTGATTTCCCATAGGTTTCTATCGAAAACTGTTTAATTAGTTCTAGATGCCACCCACAATTTAAAGATAAGTTTTATAAAAATAGTAAAAAGCACAATTTAAAAGGTCATAAACTCATCAAAGGCTGAGATGAACAGCAAAAAACGAAAAAAAAAAAAAAACTTCATGGAGTCTAGTCATTCATTACTTCTGGAGCAAGCTGTGCTTTGATATGCAAAAAGAACCAACTGCAGAGTTTGTCTTGGTCATTAAATAGTTACAAGAGGCTGCAGAAAGAGCTCACTCCCTAAGATGACCCACAACCTCAGATGTGTTTAGCAAAAGACTTCTTCTGCAAGTCCTCCTCCACCAGTCTCTGTCCTGCACACCAGCGAACAGGGAAGCCCGTTCCTGCTTTTTTTTTTTTTTTATTACATTAGTCCAAATTAACTACCTGTGTCTCTTAAACAGTGAAAAACAATGGTTAACTAAAAAATTTGTTAGCAGGGCCACTTGTTAGCCGAGGTATCACTGTATAGGTACTATTATATTTTGTGAAATAAATGTCTGCCTGAAGATATGATATCCTCCAAAGGGGCCAAAGAGACTGATGGCAAATTAGTTGACCTTCCTTCCTTTTTGCTAAGATCATGTCACATATGCTTTTAAATATGGCCATGTGTCTAGAAATGTAGGGTTGTTCTATTACAAACTACTGAGCTACTAGAGCAGGATAGATAATATAACCTTAAGTTTATTGTATAGTGTATTGCTTCTTCAGAGCAGCAAGTAACATAAATATTAACAGAAGGCTACATGTGTTCCTTATTTCAATATCTTTCACATGGGTACCCCGTTTTTCCCTTTGAAAAAAAAAAGCCAAGCACCAAAAGTTTTCAATTAAAGACAGAAAACAAGAACACAGTATTGCACTACTCTTGTTCTTTTTTAATGTTTTTCATCTACCTTTTATGTCTGAGATATTTTGGTATGGGGCTGTGAGCCTTTGTTTCTTACAGCTCCAGGTAATTATGCTGCAGAAGATAAGGATAAGGTATGCTGCAAGAGATAATAAAGCAGTTATTAGAATTAGCCTGCTTGTATTAACATTTTATAGCCAGAAGGAACATATTTACACACGTCAGATCATTCTCTGCCAATAGGAGCCTCAAGGCATTGAAGAATTCATATAGGATCGAAGGTCACTTAGCAGGTGGCTAGAATGTAGTAGTGTATCACAGCTCTTACTGATAGAAAAAGCACTAAGAAGACTCATGACAGCAAATTCTAGTAAGTGAATTCTGGTTAATCAGTCACACTTTTGCTATGGTCATTTTTGTAAAGAATTTGACAAGTAGCTTTAGTGACTGGCTTCCAATATAAATCTGGGCGTTGTGTTGATCAACATTGAGATAAAACTTGGACACCTATATGAAGTAAGAAGCAAGCCATTGGATGGTCAAACAGGGGAACAAAACTTGGGATGCTTACCATACTCACTGAACACCTGCTCCGGGGGAGTTTCCTTTTAAAACCCACTGAAAAAAGTGCAAAATACACATGAGCCAAAACTTCCTAAAAGTTTACAATGTTCCACAAATACTTTTTGAAGTTCCTTTCAGTGTTACATTACATGTTCTTAATCTTTCACAGCACAGTGACTCCCAGTCCCACGTCTATAAAAAAGCATCACCAGCTGGGTTTTCCATTACCGTTTAAAAAAAATCTTTATTTTTCGTCAGTCTCATTTATTTTAACAAGGCAAAACATGTCTCTTCTTGCATGGGCTGGTCAAATACTTAGAGTGAAAATACATTTCTTTAAAAGTTATTGATTTCCTGTAATGCATCTGGCTATTCAACAACTCTACAGAAACCTTTTTAATATCATGATTATGAAAACCCAATGTTATTTCATTGCTAGCTTTGAAAGAGCAGTGGGCATCATTAATCATTCATATTTTCATTATTGCTTTTCAGCTCTCGGCATATACCCTGCCTTCTGTTGCTGGGAAGTTGCTGGCATTTCTATGTTTTCTATGTTAACTAGATTACATCAAATCTAAAATACTCAAAATTAAAAGTAGAGTAGAGTTAGAGTATTCGATTTTATTTTAGTTTGGTTGATTAAATTAAAGGCTAAAGGTTGTATTGTGGTCAAAACACACAGAGCTGATTTGGACAATTGTAGTCAGATGTACAAGATACTGTAGGTAACAAACTGACACTTGGTGATCCAAAATTTGTGTGTCCTCCAAAAATTTTAGAAATTTGCTAGATTTAAAAATTAGGTCTTTAATGTTTACCTAAACCTAGAAAATTCCATAGTACTTATTTAGATAGGTTGAAAGAGATATAATCCAATAAGTTCAACCAATGAGGAAATAGAGAAAAACTTAAACTGAAGACTATATCCACACTGGGGAGACATCCCCATACACAATATTGGGGGGGGGGGGGGGGGTCAGCTGTTAAATGTTTAGATGCTGGTTGTTTTTTTTAATTTGTATTATCATACGCTTGAATACTCGAAACCTTGTGGCTAAGTATCAGCATATTCTTCCTTTGTGAAGACAAGAATGAGTGACCCAGCTCCTGCTCTTAGGAACTGAAGAAGGTTGGGGCAAGGGGATAAAACCTAAAAAGTGAGAAACCTTAAAATCACTATTGTGTTTCTGTCTGACCCAAACTAATATTTTTTTTTCTTGTGTTGAAATGTCAACTGGCATCCTTTATCATAAGAGAATTCCAGAAGAAAGATCCACACCTTTGTTTCAGTAAAAACTATTTGTTGATGTTTTTCATGTATGTTAATTGGTAAGGTTTTTTTGGAAGGTTGATTGAAACATAACCAAGAAATGTTCTGACCTATAGCCAGCCTCTTTGCTGCCCACTCATCTGAACCTTACCACCACATAGCCTTAGAAAAGGAAAAGTGGAGCCACATCCTCTGAGGAGGTTATTATTATTATACAGTATTTATTTAGTGCCAAAATATTATGCAAAGCTTTATAAAGTCCATGTCCAAGTCTAAGGTCCTTACCATAGTCATACGTCCTAATACTTATTTGAAGAGCAGACATAATTTTCTATTGGTAAGAGATATATCTAACCCACTTAAAAATTTATGGTGCATCATCATTCTCCCAGCCTGAAGGAAACATTGTCATGTCAGCCATTTTCCCCCAGGCAAACTGAGATATTCACTGATGAAGCACATAACATTTCTTTCAATATATAAAGTGTAGTAAAAGAGCAGAAAAAAAAGAATTTGTTTGATGTTTGTTATACAGTACTCCAGGAAAACAATAAATTGGTTGACTTGCACTAGCATTATTGAAAGCCACATTCCTGTCACTTCTCCTTTGTGTGTTTCGTTTGCTCTCATCTGCACATAAAAATAACTGTAATAAAGTGGATGCAGGAATGGAAGTGGAGGAAATAAAAGAGTGAATGATGCAAAGAATATTGAGAACACACTCTGTGAATGAAAAGGAGGAGGATAGGTCTGCAATCAATATTGTTGCTTTCTGTAAAAACATACAATGCACACAAAGGGTCTTTAAAGGATCAATAAAATGTTACCATACTGGAAATCAAAAGATTTATAGCAATGTTTACCTTGTCATGTAAAAACACTGTCCTCTGGGTCAGGTCAGGGGTCCCCAACCTAACTAGTGGGCCGCTGCTCTGGCCGGTGCATTCACCACCGGGGTCAGGAGAAGGACCAGACCCAGACCCACTAACTCAGAGACATTGCAGGTTTGTCTCTGGACACAACCTGCCCACTCTCAGACCTGTGATAGGAGAATGGGAGGGTTCTGGCATCATGACGTCACTCTGGGGGGAAGTTTCTTTCCCTTTGAGTGAGATACTGCTCCACCCATATGCACGGTTCAGAGTCTGTGCATTTAGTGGTCTGCAATGTGGAAAAGGTTGGGAACTACTGCTCTAGGTGATAATTGTGACATTTACCTCTCTCAGCTTCACCCTGCACAAAGGCTTTCCAACTTGCTGGACAAGATCTTAGGCACCTATAAGCTGAGGGTAATCTCTGAGGCTGCCAACTGAGCTGGTAAACTTTTGCACACAAAATTTAGCAATGGCCATGAGTTAAGTACAAACATGCACTGCTTACAACAACCTCTGGTGAGCTACTGTTGTTGATTTTAATCCTACCCCACTCCCTACAAAACCAGAAAAAAACATTTTGGCTATAGATCAGTCATTCTAAACTAGGGTTCCATGGAGCCCTAGGGTTGCCGACAAAATAATTAAACACACTCTTCATGCCAAATACTAAAAAATCACTTTATTGAAATTCTTGTTTTTCTTCGGGCAAAACCCCAATAATTGGTCACAGGATTTTTTTTTCAAATCATGAGTTACTTCACATGAATACGATAGATACTTGAAAATCTAATGTGTCTGTCATACCTACCTCGTGCTCACTAAAGCACAGGCGCCACTCTCCTGCACATGCAAGTAATTCTGACCCTGGGCGCGCCTGCTCTTCCAAGTTTAATCAGCATCACCCATCCCACCAGCCAATCAGGAGATAGCATCTTGATAGACCCTGGCTATTTAGCTGGCTCAAACACAGCGCTCAGTGTTCAAGCAATATGTCTCCAGACTACTGCCGAGCAACCTAGCCCTGCTGAAGCATTTGCTCCTCAGCTTTTTCCTGATTGCCCGATTCCCTGTTCAGCTCCTGTTCCAAACCCTTGTTGTCCAGTCTGCTGCTCCCTTGTACGGTTTCTGTCTTGCTTTTCCAGTGTATTCTTGTATATCCTGTCTTCAGGGATCCCCGTGTGACCCTTGCCTCCAGTGTCCCCCTGTTTCTTTGGTGATGGACAAGTCCATCAGTATATTCCCATCTTCCTTACACCTCACTAAATATGACAATTTTTCTAGAATGTTTTTGCAATCAATGACTGGCGTTCTGATATAACTTGGTAGCACAGACACAATCTGCTATTATTGCATTAGGGAAATCACACCATCCATGCAATGATTCAAAGTCACATAGGGCCCCTTTGTCAAGCTACCTGTGACTTGAATGTCACATCATTATGTGACAGTTACCATTCAGAATAGCAACAGATGGTATGATTTATCTGATGCTGCCCTAAATTGCATTTTTGAAAATTACCACAGTGTGATGCCAACATACTCAGTTTGTATTTTGATCCCGAAATCTAAAGTTTACTTTTTGGCTCTTCAATGAAGGAATTACCGAGCCCTTGTAGAGAAACACCTTCTGCGGTGTTGGAAAACTGTAGTTTATCCCATTCTTCCTACACCTTTACAATTAAATCTTCATGCAGTAACGTAACTGAACTTTCCAGGATAAACAGGATGAACAAATGTATGACAAACCATAAAACACAAAACCCTTCTGTCATTCTCTTACAGGCAATCCACTTGTGTAGATTTAAACATCCTATTTAACACAGCTGTCTCTACAACTTAGTTCACTTACAGCCAGATGATTTTTCTGCTCTGCTTTTTCTGCAGAGAGAAGCCCAACATGCCTTTGCTGGTTCTAGTTCTGGTTCCTATGACAACCGTGGTCCGCCTACACTATGAACTCTACAAGGGTTCATCAGACTTAGAAACCAGCAAGTGACAAGATGGAAACACATCAAGGCAAGGTGAATCCCAGGAAAACCACAACGGAGTTCCCGTGCAGTCACATGTATTTGTTTTCATGTTTCATTTTTTTTTTTAAGATGAAAATTTATACCAGACAGAATGTCAGAATCTTCTATCCTTTTATTTCCACATTTGTGATTAAGATCACATAGAAAGACAGCAAAGATTCCAGGAGGAAAGGACCAATAAAGTCAAAAAGCACATCTGATTCTTAAAGTAGAACTAATAGTTAAAATTAAAGCATACCTAAACTCAACCTTTTCACTTTACATAAAAGGGTAAATAATCCTTATGAAATGTTATTCATTTTTTTTTTTGCAACATCCTTTTATTTAAAAAAGGGTGCAGCAACTCCCCTTTTAGTCTTAATTGCCTTGGCGATCATAAATGAATGGGAGCACAGAGCCTCCCGGGATACCTACGTCATGCGTCATGGGAGGCTCTGTGTACTCCTTCTACGCATGCACAAGATCTAGGACATGCGCAGAAGGGGCATTTTTTCTATTAGCGGAAGGAGTTGCCAGTCTCAAGTAAGCGCAGTGAGATTGGCTCTTTTTTTTTCCCCTTCACAGTGGCTACGTCACCCGATCTCACACGTGCGCAGTGCGAGATCTGGTAGCGTGCCAAGGAAACTTAGATAAAAGATGGAAAAGAAGAATAAAGATGGCAGCGTCCAGCTCTTACTCAGCACTGGGACGAACAGGAATTTCAGGACGACGCGGGACCAGATCATGGGAAGGACCAGTGCTATGGAGGGACCTGCGGGATTAAAGGTAAGTGTAAATTTTTGGTTTCAGTTTAGTTCCACTTTAAAAATGTGCAATTAGACAGATCCTTTATTGCAGTAGAGAGCAGGTGATGTCCCAATAAAAAAAAACATACCTGCTTTTTCAATTTTTTATTCACATTTAATTTAAATATATATGTTTTAGGAGGGCTGTGGGGGGCATTAATCAAGTTCCCATGCATGGAATGTATGGTATAGATTTGATATGATTTTGTATTTGTTGTGGCTTTCTTTAATTAACAGTTTCTATTGGTTGGCAATTCTTCAACTTGTTTCTTATAATATATATTTTTTATTGTTGGGATTTTTATTTATTGGGACAAACTTTTGATTTTTGGAATGGCAGACAAGAATAATTTACACAATTTTTGCAGGTTTTCAGGTCAAAACTTGTAGACGACCACCGTTGTTTTTATGCCCCATTCTAGGAATAGTATTTTCACATATTGGTGTTTAAATGTATTTATTCCTTTAGGATTCATTTTCTTTCATGTTATTTGTTCATGATATTTGCTGAAAAAGTTGTGGTTTCCATTTGACATACTTAATTTATGTTTTACTGCCACTATTCTACAGTCCAGAGTTGCTCTGGTAACTTATTGTAGGGTTATAGGTTTGTTCTTATCATACTGTGTCTTAGTTGCTGGGAGGGGCAAAGGGTTGCCAAGCCCAATGTCAATCACACAAAATAGACATGGTCACAGTCAATCATTCTTAGAAATATTATATTTTGTTCATTACATAAACTATATGTATGATTTACTGGGTTCCATAATTCAAGTACTACCAATAAACAAGTACTGGTTATTACAATATACAGCCTTCCATGGTAACTATGGGTTTCCCAAATAACTTTTGTAAATTTGATGTTTTAATCCTTATTATACTCATACTATATTACACTGTAAAATAAATTTTCATGACAGACAATGTACCACTTCAACATGTAAATCCAGTACAGTTAAATTTGTATTAAATGCAATACAAAAAAATTGGAAATTCTGGCTGCGCCCCTAGCAACGTCACTGTACACACCAGGGGACCGATTGACAAAGGGGATGGCGGGAACACTGAAGTACACCGATGGGACCAGGTAAGGATTTATTGTTTTAGCTATGCCGAGAGTGGCTTGGGGTTACCACTTACAGCTGTTTTTTTTTTTACCCCCATGTCCTGGCATCTTGATGGCACTGTACTGCATTTTTCATGCTGCACAGGAAACAGTTTTCAAAATCTGCACTAACACACACTGGCCCAGTTTTGGAATGTATTCCTAAAGTCCCACATGTATGCTTTCTCTGAGATTACCCATTTCTGGGACACTGATTAATAGCACAGCTGCTACCCAAAAATTGCTTATATTAACGGTTTTGTGCAGTTAATTTATACCTAAAAGGATTAACGTCTGCTTGTTCTGAAGTGTACAGGGGGATGCCATCCTTCTTACCTCTGCTAGCTTACCAGCACTGTCTCACCTTCCTCCAGGTACTTTCTAAATAACCACACACAGCCCTGACCTTGAGTAAAACTGGTCATATCAGCCTTTTATTAATATAACAAACAATATTAACATAACAAACAGAATTACTTTTTCCTTTAATGCCAAACCTGAACATTAAACAGTTTAAAAGTTTTAAAAGGCTTTGAAAGTACATGACAGTATAACTGTATCCTTAACATTTGCCTGGATATTCCTGCTCACCACAAAGGCCCCCAGCTGCTACCAAACTGACTCTGGGACACCTTGCGGGTATCTCACCACGCCGACGGCAACCCAATGTCCCATGAAGCCCAACAATACAGGAACTCCATGCCCTGATTGGTTCCCAACCCCTACTGCATTGTATGCATCCAACCTCACACTCATGTATATGCAACAACTGCCATGACAATCCCAGAATCCCCCTAAACCAATACTAATGGGGAGGGTGGGCGGTCAAAGTTTTTCCCACCCACTCTCCCCATTAGCAGTGGTTTAGGGGGTTTCTAGGATTGTCATGGCAGTTTTTGCAGATCCATGAGTGTGAGGTTGGATGCATACAACGCACTGGGGGGAGGGGACCCATCAGGGTATGGAGTTCCTGTATTTGTGGGCTTCATGGGACATTGGGTTGTCGTGAGGCCCGGTGGGATACCTGCAAGTTGTCGCCCAAGTCAGTGTGGTAGCAGCTAGGGGACTTGTTTTAAGAGAGTTCTGACCTCTGCCCCCAATCCTACTTT
>NC_092858.1:154471818-154493568 GCF_032062135.1 Pyxicephalus adspersus | reverse complement strand
TTTTTTTTTTTAATCAGCCCATCCCTCAAACGGCAACCCTCTGCAGTAGTCTGTGAGCTGGAGGCAGCATGGAGGTCCAACTGTGTTTTTTTCTTTTGTCATTTCCCCCATGTGTCTTGATGCTGGAGGCACAGTTGTGCACAACACGTCATGTCATGAATATCTGGGTCACCTTTAGGCTGGACCAAGCTTTTAAAAGGCCAATGGTGTTCCCACGATAGTCCAACTTTTCAGGCAGGGCTCTGTCATAGCTATATTCTGCTTGTGACCAGGAGTACAACACTGCTGTTATTAGCTATGGAAGCTGCCTGTAAGGAAAAAAAAAAAAATTGAGGTATTCTTTCTATTGACCACCCACCACACCAATATACTGAGCTGTGGACATCATAATTATAGCCAGGGTTCCCTGAACACCTGAAAGTAATTTCAAGGGCTTTGCCATGTTAAAAACACTGTTTGTACGGTAATGGCTTTGTACTCCAGCACGTAGGTTTGCAGGAGGCAAACATTACCTGATTTTTTTTTTTTTTAGCATTTTTAGTAATTGGGTAAATCTGCTGGAGAGGACCTATTCAGAGATATTGTCATTTGTCATGTCATTCACTCTGTTTGAGGTGTATGACTGCAAATACTTTTGCCTATAACTAGAGAGGGCCCTCAGTCTTCTACTGTACATTTCTCAGGCCAGGTCCTTGGGAAATTCATGCTTATTTAGCAAAAACAACATTAATCCACATTCTCCAGTTGTCCAACCCAAAATGTACAAAAGCCTTCCCCTTCAGAAGTACAGCAAGTACATTAGACATTACTTACAAGCCAACCCTCATGCATTTCTCCAGACTCAAACTTGCGGAAGAGGAGGGCTGTCTGATGCAGGATAAATGCATCATGGTATAATCCTGGGAAACCGCAGACTAATTGGTCATGCAGGGAAGGATATTACTTCCGGTTGCAAAACAAGATCTCTTGTGCCTTTGGCCCGAAACGATCTGTTGAAAATAATGATATACTGGTGCCACATCTAAAATTAACCTTCATGTATCTACATTAGGTTTTGAGGCACCTTTTCATTTTAATTCCTATTGTATGAATTCAATAAAAGCATAATTAATTTGAACTTTAAAACATGAGATCTTTTATCTTTCAAAAATATAAAAAAAAAAACCATACAAGTTCAGTCTCAATATTGACACATTTAGCAAATTTTACTATTTCAGTAATTTTGAGACTGGCATCAAAAAGTGATGTGATATCGCTTCTCGCCTTTTGGCTAAGATCAAGAGTAGAACCTGTTCTTATCAGATTAAAAAGTGAGGTGATAAATCCCATTTAGAATGTTTGTGGTCAATATGGTATGCTGTAGAGAAGTCTTATTGACCCACATAGGGCAGTATAGTAGAACCTGCAGATAACACTGGATCTTTTCTTCATTGGAAGAGTCAAACAAAGTGCTGGACATGGGTCTTGTCAATCTACACCACTATTCATTGGAGTCTTGTCTTACATTACTCAATTGTAATAAGGATGATCCATGTAGAGGCACATAACTGCAACCAATGGTCCCTAAAAGATTTGGCAAGCCAGCTGGCCTGTAGAAATCCACCCCAACATCCCTCAACATCAATGACCCGCACAAACACCCTTGAGACGGTTGTTTGATGGACTCATGCCACAAACTATGCCAGAGGTTGTTTGAAAGGAGCCAAGATGTTCGGGGTAGCCAAAAAACAATCCTCAGAACAGCTTCTGATGATGTCTATGCAACAATCTTGTTCTCTATAGGAATATACTGATATTCAAGCACTTGGCACGCAAGTTTGATGCTGACATCACCGTCACGCATACTTTCCAGGAGTGCTGCAATTGAAGCCCACTTAGGAAGGGCCATGTAGAAGTCCATAGCCCATGCCAGGATCTCCATCATCTGCTGCTTGGAATACACAGCTAGCTGCTGCTCACACTGCTTAAGAAGAGTCTAGGTAAAAGAGGAAAGAAAGAACATTAGTTCGTTTTACTAAACATGACCAAACTAGTCACTAAATGCTTATATACAATCCCAAACCATTATAGGTTAATGGGGTTTTTTCCCTGTGTTACCATTAAAAAATAAAGGTTTTCTTTTCCTAAACACCCCATCTTTCCCCCTTGTGCACACTTTAAATTGTTAAAAAATCCTCTGCAGCCTTGAACCTTTCAATAAGATCCACAAGTTTATTAGCCTCATTTGTAGGTAGTGGTTTACTACCATCCACTCACAATTTCAGGCCCAGTAAAAACCTCATGACTGCAGCCATTGGTTTAACAAGATAATCAGATCTTGAACTTGTAACAGGGTAATTTATCAGTACAGCATGTCTATACATTTATACACTGAGCCCAAACAGCCAGGGTCAGACCGAGCCACAGCAAAATCCAAGTCAAAATAGATCTTGTGGGACTTGTCTGTAAACAGGAGCCATCAACTCATTGTGCTCTGTGTGGAGCACACAAGGTAGCAAGAAAGGATATCCTCTAGGAGCTGCTGACCACTAGTTTTGGCAAATGCCACTTGGCAACAGGTTAATGCTGAACAGAGGAATACAAATGCTTACATACAGGTTAAAATGCAAAAACTTTTTAAAGGCCAAGTGCTGTCTGAAAATCCTAGATTCAAGCCAATTCCTCTATTCAGCCTAAAGCTGCGTACACACGTCAGATTTTTCTCGCCCGATAATCGGCATCGGCCAGATATCGGGCGAGAATCTGGCGTGTGTACAGTCGGCGTCGTTCATCGTCCGTGGATCCGTCCTAGCGGATCCACGAACGATGAACGACGAGCGATCCTAATGCAAGGGAAGGGGGAGAGCGCGCAGCAGGGTGCCGCTCCGTCGCTCTCCCCCTCCCCTTTCCATAGAGCAAAATGGTGCTGTATGTACAGCACTCGTTCATGCATCGTGTAGTCATTTGTCATTGGAAAGGATCATGAAAGATCCTTTCCAACGACAAGAATTGCACGTGTGTACGCAGCTTAAGCCTGTTGCTGAGTGGCATTAGCCAAAACTCTTGTTTTAGCAGCTGCGCCATCTTTCAGGTGTTGGGAGTTCAGCACAGACTCCTTATGCACCATTACACTGCTGGGGACAAGCCACCACTAGTATGAGGGATAAGAAGCAAGGCGTTTGTACCCTCCTTGGTTAGGCTCAGTGCAAAGCAAATCTGGAGACAATCTCAGGGTATTCACAATATATACAAGAAAGCATCAAAAAGAAAACAAAAACCTAAATATATAAAACCTATATTATAAACATAAGAAACCCCCCCCCCCCCCCCCCCCCGTCTACTGGGCGACAACCTAATGTTTGTCCTCAAACACAACCATTGATAGCAGAATGTTAACACAAAATACAGTACCTTTGTTTCCCCAATCCACCACAGCCATGTATATATTCTCATCTCTCTATATAGAAATCCAATTTTGCACATTTTCACACATATAACAGTCAATTTTCACAGAGCTCATTGCATTTTCAGGAGTACCACAATTTATCAACTCAGTCACTACCTGTGCACTAAATATACAGCATCAGAACCTTCTGACATGACTTCAAGGTTTATACCACTCCCCATACAACGCATCCGCTAAAGGTTTTACCTTGTACTGGTGTAATGTTTTTTGATAGCTTCATATGTCCCTTTTAGGCCAACATTATTGTCTAAATCTTCACTTCACTGACTTGGGAACATAGCACTCCCGGTTTGTTGGTGATTCATGTCTGGCTTGTTGCTATATGCATTTGCAGCAATTCTCTCAATCAGCTTAACTGGGCATCGTAAATACCTGGTGGGTGTGAACTGGTTGCTCCTAGCATTACATTATCCTCATTACACTGCTTAGGCACACAAAACCCCAGGACTGCAGAGGTGGTCAAAACAGTCCTTCCGGGACTTGCCTGTCAACAAGGGACCATCAGGCCAGCCCACTGTGGTCCGGGCTATCCTTCCTTTTGTGCAGAGTGCTCAAATGTAGTGAGATAGGAAGGATTGCCACTCAGCAACAGGCTAATGCTGAACAGAGGAATACAAATGCTTCCATACTACGTTACGGAAACTTTATGAGGATCATAAAGCGAAGATTGCTGACCACAAAGCCCAGATGTAAGCTAATGCATCTGTTCAGCATTTAATTTGTTGCTGAGCATCATTAGCCAACACTTGTGATTCAGAAATTCCATCTTTTAGGTGTTGGACTTCAGCACCGACTCCAACTCCTTATGCACCCTTTCAATGCTGGCAATAAGTCTCCACCACTTGTTGTATGGGGGATAAGTAGCAGGGTGTCTTTAGCCTTCCAGGATGGGCACAATCTCTTAGCAACTCCAGCTGCTTATTTGTACTGTACAGGCTAGTAACACTATATACAAGAAAGCAGCAAAAAGAAAGCAAAAACCTTGTGGCTATCACAAACATGAGAAACCCTTTCTACTGGGGGACAGCCTAATGTTTGTCCCCAAACACTGCTTAGGCACACAAAACCCCAGGACCACAGACACAGCCTTTGATTTTCTTCTGCACTTTAAACTCAGATTATTCCCTCAACTTGCAGGAAACACTCTTAGTCTTTGCAGCCAAAACAAGTTGTTGCAATTCAGCTGCAATGGCTGGATTGCAGTCAGGCTCCTTAAACTGCACACAGTTAATTAAGCTTTTCAGGGCTGGTGTGACACTCTTTTGAAGTAAGGCTTATACCCAGTGGCACACAGCAGTGCTATACACACACACATATTTTATATATATATATATATATATATATATATATATAATTTTTTGAGGTATACCATCCTTGTGGGATCACCTTTTCTGGGGTAAAAGGTACTCTCAGACTCCAACTGATGAGGATGAAACACATTGGAGGCAAAGGATACATTTGAAACTGACCCACAGTCCATTTGATTAAAAGATTGTATAAAAGAACACAAAACAAAAATAAATCCTAGCCAGTCGGGCACTAACTAGCAGGCAGATTCCTCTCTACCAGTTGGTGGCTAACCCAGACAACACAACACAACACAACACAACACAACACAACACAACACAACACAACACAACACAACACATGTAGCACACCAATAACTCACCTGTGTGCCCCAGGTCAGAGAGAGCTTCCTTCCTCTCCTTCCCTTTTTAGCTGCTGCTTGCAGCTGTGCAGTAATTAATGACCAACCAAACCCAAACTCTGCCTGGATCAGAACACTTCTCAGTGACATTCAAACCCAGGTCTGGAATCCCAGCAGACATGTTGCTGGTTAATCTCACCCATAGGAGAGGAACTATGGAGAAATATACCTTCCTTCCAAGATGACTCCTTTTGCCATATATATAAATACATACACCAAACATAAGCAAATTTTCACCCACACAAGTGTGTAGAGATTTATTGAAATCTCTATGATCGTTCCAGGAATTGTATATAATCAGAAGCCAAACCCCTTTGATGTACTAATTGACATGCACCTACTACTACTATTTGTATTAGATCAGAGGTCCCCAACCCAGCAGACTCAGGGCAGTGGGTGGGTAGTGTCTCTGGACACAACTTGCCGACAGAAATGCTTGTCTAAAAACTTTTTTATGACTTTTAATGTTTGGATGTTTTTTACGCTATTATTCAGGAGTAATTTTTAAACATATGCTATTTCAAAAATAAATGTTTGCCTGCATAGCATTACAAATTATGAAAGCTTGCCAGTTCCTATTTGCCCTGTTTGTGCAGGTAAAAACCTGCAATTGTTTCCTTCAATAAATGTAGGGAGAGTGCGGCAACGAATTGTTGGCAGCCGGATTTGCTTTCTTAAATTAGTTGATCTTCATGAAAGCTGCTGTGCACTTACACTTCCGGGCACGAACATTCCATTTCCAACAATAAATCAGCCTGAATGTGTGCCGTTTCATCTGCATCTCCCTATGTATTTACAAGAAACAGTACATACATAGGAGCAGTGGGAGGAACACTACACAATGAGGGAAAAGATATCTGATAAACTCAAAAATGTTCTGGATAATAAAATTTTGCTGCAGGCTGTATTTCCCAAACTGAAATAAGGGAAAACTTGCTGCCTTTGGTCTCTCATAGCTTACACTGGGATTTTTTTCCATGGCAGGAAAGTATATTCATCAGTGGAGGTCTAAAATTGCATGAGCAAAGTTATGATCCACTTTACAGTCTGATCTTATTGCCAAGAAAACATATATGAGATTTAATTACATAAGATACAATTTACAAGTGAGAAAATAATTTTAGGCATTTGCATGTTCAACTAGTTTTGGCAGTTGCAAATGATATCTACTACTCAATATAACTGTACTCTGTGTGAAAAAGGGCGATTACATTATATTGATACAATATACTTAAAAGACAGTGCACCATGCCATCTCTAGATTATTGTCCTGTGAAATATATACAGGAATGCTTGATATGGAGTATCACCATTTGAGAATATGTGAAGATTTACTCATCACCAATCATAATATATAACTGTCATATTCTTTAAATGAAACATGGTGACATGAATGCAAAAGATGGGGGAGTTTTCTCAGCAGAACTCACAGTAAAGTAAATACATGGCTGACCATTACCATTCCTTTATCCAGTAACACTGTCATACATAAAAAATAAAGATAAAAAGATCAAAGATAAATAAAGATCAAAACATGCTTTTCATGAAAGTAAACTAAAAAATGGATGCAGGTTTAAGAGCACTTCTGGTGACTACATATCATGAAGTTGATGAGTGTTCGATTAGTGTTTTATTTACTGGATGGCACATACACAAATGCATAAATGGCACATACACAAATACATATGAACAGTTGAAAGGGTAATGCACATCAAACTATTATACTTTATGGGCTATAGATTTAGTTCAGTAAGCTAATACAATTTTAAAAAGCGGTAATGACCATTATTTTCAGCAATGAGATGCAAAGGGAATAACAATGAAGAGCAATGGGAATAACAGTCACATGGCTATACTTATTATTAATCATAAAATAACTATTGTAATGAAAAAAACACATATGTAATAGTTAAATCATTTAATCCTTAGGTGTAATAATTTCTGTGATTGTCATTTGCTCTTGGCTTCGAGAAACAGCATCAATAGTGAATCTTGTTGTTTATTAATTACTACTACAATGACCTTGTACAGTATACAATATGTTTGTACTATGAGCACAGCAATGTAATAAGTGAATGTCACTATGTATTGGCCTAAGCAGCACATCATATCACATTTTTGACACTTGGTTTTATTGTGTTTTATCATCAGTATATTGTTATTGTTGGTATTAATATTAATATTATTATTATTAATAATAATAAACAGGATTTATATAGCGCCAACATATTATCTAGTGCTCTACATTAAATAGGGGTTGCAAATGACCGACAAATACAGGAGGAGAGGACCCTGCCCCGAAGAGCTTACAATCTAAGATGTCTATTGTTAATTACATTTTGGACATAAAATGCCCCCATTTATTAATTACATAGCTTAAGTGAAATATTTATCCTTTCTAGAATTTAACTTTGTAATGCTATCCGAAATACCTGTATGAGTTTGGATTCAGTGATTTATTAACAAGGTCCATGAAATTGTTGATACTAATCATGTTCCTTTGATTCATTCCTTGCTGGTAAGCTATGTGGGCACGGGGTTGGATGATAATTGATGAAGTTATCTTTTTAGTGAGATATGTGTTTCCTATCAGGCAATAATCATGTATAACTAATTTAATTTTTATAATTGATGTT
The DNA here is from genome assembly GCF_032062135.1 of Pyxicephalus adspersus. NCBI lineage: Eukaryota > Metazoa > Chordata > Amphibia > Anura > Pyxicephalidae > Pyxicephalus > Pyxicephalus adspersus. The sequence continues at coordinate 154,485,779 of NC_092858.1, read as the reverse complement.
GATAAGGTAATTATAGTTTATATCAAACAGTGAGCAGAGCATGAAGCTTCCTAACTTAGATAATTTTTCTTACAGACTACCTTCTATTATTCTCTCTTTCTCTACTGGATACAGACCACATATGTCATTAATGCCTTAAAGAAACTGAAAGAAGGTTGTTTTCCAAAAATGTTCCAGAAAACTTGTTCAAATTAGCCAAATTCAGATTCCTTGTTTTACTTATGTGAAGAAAACACCAACACAGAGCATAGTTCTTATTATTACAGACAAATGTTGGCTTAGAAAATCATCTAATGTCTAAGGCAGTGATTTTCAACCACTGTGCCGCGGCACACTAGTGTGCCATGAGGGATCTTTAGGTGTACCGTGGGAAATTATCTAATTACCATTGTCGAGTGTCTGTGCTGTAGTGACTGGCAGAGTAATGTAATACTCTTCCATGTCAGTGGGTGGCAGTAGGTACCATAGTTTTCTTGTTCATTCTTAGAGACAAAAGAATTAGCTACAGAGTGTCATTTTGTAACATTTTTGATTTGTGGTGTGCCGCAGGATTTTTTCAATGTAAAAAAATGTGCCGTGGCTCAAAAAAAGTTGAAAAACACTGGTCTAAGGCAACATTTCTCAATTGCCATGGGCATGGGGGAACCATTGAAATAACATTCAAGTCTCAATATTTTTGATATCACCAATAAATTCCTCATATATTGTTGCCAATAGGACCAATGCAACTCTTTCATAAACCCAAATAAATCACTGGACTCATTGGTAACTAAACTGAGAGGCTCAAATTACTTACTGCTCAAGGAACCCCCAATAACTTCTAGAAGAACCCTAGGCTTCCACCAAAACTTGGTGTAAGGGGTATCTACATACACCATCAACTGTGTCTGATAAAATAAAAATTGAGAGAGCTAGAAATCTTGTATGCACATGTTGGTTTTGCCTCAATATACTGGGCTAGAGTTGTCCAAATAACCCCTGCCCAGGCTATTCCCTTAGGCCAGGGGTCAGCAACCTTTACTATCAAAAGAGCCATTTTGCCTCCTCTTCCACTAAAAAAAAATAGTCTGGAGCCGCAAAACATAACACAATATAACCCATTATTACAGAGGGTAATAATATAATACTGCGCTACACATAGACACAGCAGTCAGTGTGTTCTGGAAGGGATGCAGGTACCTACCCTGGCTGAGCACATGTTCTCATCTCTGCCCCTTCACTTCCTGCATGTCCTTTTATCCTGGTGGGGTTTCTAAGGCCACTATCAGGGGCAGGAAACATTTGAACAACTTTATTTGCAATTTACAAAGTTACAACTCAGATAGCAGATATAAAAAGGCAGTCCCCTACATTCTTTAAAGCAATATGTTTAGAAAAATGTGCCCCAGTGGGCTGCCAAGAAGAGGAATTTGTGGAGACAGTGGTCCCTTTCTCCATGTGTAAGAAAGAAAGGGAAGCAGCCAGTAACCAGCAGAATTAAATACATAGATGTGTTAGTTGTTCCCTAAAAGGGGCTGAGTGAGCAGAATCCGGTGTACAGTGCATACTGCCCACATCTATCTCTGCTCCTTTCTCTTGTTGCCTTGCTGTGTGTATGCAAAGATGAAAAACTTCCCTTTATAAGCATCTGCCAGTATGTGTATACCATACAAAAAACATTCATTTGAAGATTTGTATACGGTATACACATACTGACAGATGCATGGAAATACACTATTGTAATTTTAAGTAAAAAAAAACTTTTTCCATGAGAAATTAAATATTAGTTTAGATTATATACCCAACAAATATGATACACATTCTATTTTAATCTTCTAATATCACAGTATTTATGGCAAAAATGTGCCCACTTAAACCACCTATAATTCATTATTAGCAAATGCCTAAAACATTTAACTAAACATAAGATGGTTTCAGCGCTTGTGAATGTAAGTCACAGAACACACAACCCCCTGAGGCTGATGGGACAGAGCTGTTCATATTTTATCTGTAAGTGGCAGGTGGCTGAAGACTATAAAGACTGACAATTGTGACTTGCTAGTTGTGTATCAGATCCTATTTTGACAGACTTGCAGAAGTGACACAATGCAGTATCCATTCTTTTCCGACTTTCATTTTTGAGGACACATCCAGGAATAATTCAAAATAAAGGATAAATCTTGGACATATCTTATGCATATTTCATTAAGAGGGCTCGCTGTCATTGTTTCTGTCACTAAGAGATCTTGTTGTGTGTTCCAGCTTAATCAGAAAAAATGCTATTGTTTGCAGTTATGAGATACTTGTTTTTGGCCAATGGTATTTTCTTAAAATTCAAATTCTGCTGAATTTCAATCTTGTTTTTCCAAAATGATAATTTATTATTTGAAAATGATGATAAGTAAGCGTTATAGCTGCTGCATTTAATGTACATACTGTCAATCTTATTCATAGACCAGAGATGTGAATTATGCTAATGTTTATACACTGAATATCTTCAATACAACTTGTAATCCAGATGATAGATATACAGAAAAACAAATTTAAGCCAAGTTTGCTATTGGGTTGACATATTGACAGTCTGACTGTACACATTGGGTGTGATTTATTAAAGCTCTCCAGGATTTATTAAAGATCCCTCAGCTGGAGAGGATACACTTTCATCAGTGAAGCTGGGTGATCCAGCAAACCTGGAATGGACTTCCTAAGCAAAAGTCATTTGCTATTTGTTAGCAAATGTTTTCAATCCTGGAACAGATTCATTCCAGGTTTTCTGGATCACCCAGCTTCACTGCTGAAAGTGTATCCTCTCCAGCCTTAGGGAGCTTTAATAAATCAGGCTCATTGGGTCCGTCACTGCAGGTTGTAAATTAGTACCAGAGAGAAAAAAAAGGGAAAAAGGAGCAGATCTCACTGCACTTACGTGAGATCAGCATCTCCTTCCCCTTGGTGGAAAAATGCCCCTTCTGTGCATGCCTGAGACCTTGTGAGGCCCGGTTGCAAGCTAGGGTGGCCGAGGCTATTGGGGGGTTTCTAGTGGATCCCAGTTATTTAATGCAGGGGGGCTATGGCCTCGGAGGCATAGGCCTCCGGTGCGCCTGAGCCCAGAACCTTTTGCCAGAGCTCAGCGCCATTTTGGGAGCCCCCAGAGGTACCCTTTCACCTCACAGGCCGTAGAAGAGGAGCATGTAATATGTGTAATACTGGTTGCTGGGGGGGGGGTCCTGGAGGGGAGGGGGAGGAGTTAGTATTGTGTATACTACTGGTTGTGGAGGGGGGTTCCTGGGGGGAATTTTTTAATGTTGCTAATGCTGGTGTTGAAGGGGGGGTCCAGGAGGGGGGGGCTTGGGGTATGGCGGTTGAGGAGCATGATGTCAGGGGGGGCAGTGCAAGAAGTTTTGGCAGGCCTATGTGAAGTGGTGCAAGCGCTGAGGCAGGGGGTTATTAGGGGGGGTGGGGGGGAAAGGGGTCATCTTGGAGAGGGGACAAATGGAGGCCAGCAGGGAGGGTGCGTGCGGTCAGTGGAGTCAGGGGCGCAGGTAGGGTTACAGAGCAAGGACAAGAACAGGTCAGCAAGACGGGATCGGCGTGGGCGACATGGCAAGTGGGGAGGTCTACGTTTGCTTTGAGGGAGCATTAGGGGCACATTTGAAAGAAGAGGTCGGCAAGCAACTGTTAAAAGGTGAGTACATTGACCATTTTTCTTTGTTGCCATTTTGAGCGTTTTAATGTGGATAGGCCAGTGGGGGAGGGGGCATAAACAGGACGGAGAGATTCATAAAAAATTCTTTATTTGATCTGGTCAGACATTGTGGCCAGAACTACTTGAAGAGGGGCACGTTCCATAAAAAATTGAACAGGGCCCAGATTAAGGTAAATAAAGGAGTGGGCAAATTTGTGGCCAGGAATGGGGGTATAGTCCACAGGCATTGGGAGCTGGAGGGGGATACGAAGAAGTTTCTGCCCAGGAATGGGGTACACCTTAATGCCATAAGCACTGACTTGTGGCTTTTAAGACTACAGGATGGGGTGCAGCGTTGTTTTCAGGTGTACAGGAGCGCTCAGGCATTAGGTATCACGCTTGAGCGCTGTGGCGGTTGGGGCTAGGAGGGTAAGAGTCCTATTGGTCATTTGGAAGGGCAACCCAGTGTTAGGGTGCCCACTAATAATGTTATGGTGGGGACCCTGAGGCGGTGCTGGGCGGCTAGGGGCCAGTGTGGTTCAAAATAGTAAATTACATTTAGTGGAGCGGACTTTACCTTTCCTAGACCTGCTGCCTTGGGGTTAAAAACTGGAGTTGAAGTTGGAAATTGTGCAATAGGGCACAGTGTTTAAATAAAGGGTTTTGGTTTACGGTTATTTATAAGTATTGAGTAAAGTTTTATATGTTAGCAAATCTGAAATGTTAGTGTTATGTTAATATTGTAATAGTGTGATAATTTGGTTATTTATATGTTTGTTCATGTAAAATATATGTTTTTTAATAAAGTTATTGATGTTATTTATGGTTATTAAAGATGTTTATCTTTGTTAAATAAATGGCTGCTTGCCATTTTAATCCCAGGCAGGTGTTTGTGTGTTCTTAAGGGCGGAGGCTAGTAAGCAATGGGGGTGGGGGGACTGAGGGTTAGGTGAAGAATTAAGTGTGGGAAATGTTTTTAGGTGCGGGAAAGTTTTAAGTGCGGAAACGTTTGATGTGGGGGAAAGTGTTTTAAGGGGGGGGGGAAGTTGAAGGGGGAGTAAGTTCTGGAGAAAGGGGGCAAAGATCTGAGCTACCCTTGTCAAGCTGTGCCACTACTCACTGAAATCTCTTTGTGCTACACAATGAGGCCTGCCAACATGTATAGGTGACAGACCCTCTGTACATAAAAAAAAAGTTTTGTGCGGAGTGGAAGTTGTCGATGGGACGACATTTCGAAATTATTAAGGAGATGAGCAGAGGCTGTAGAGAGCTTTGTAGATCATAATTAGGAGTTTGAACTGTATCCCCGGGTAAATGAAAACTAAACTAAATGTAAATGATATAATTAATTTGCTGAGGATTCACCTCTAGTAAAAGAACAAAAGGTGAAGACATGTCTGGATAGGTGTAGTTATCCAAACCAACCTATTCCTGGCTTTTGGCAACAGCATTTTCTATCAGTTTTTTAATTAAGATAAAACAAGAGCGCCTGAGAGCACCTGTCAGAGCATATTATACAATTATATTAAAAGCATTCAACTGAAACATAACAAGCCAACTCTTTAAAAAAAAATTAAAAAAAAACATATTTGGGAATCCTTTGTGCAGATTATTCTGTTGTACAGTAGTAATAATAGATGAGCATTTGGCTATTGAAGTCTGTTTATGACTAATTCACACCTGTACATGGTGCACAGCACAAGAGGCATAAATGAATAAAGACATTTTAGAGCCCCATGAAAAATTAATTATTCAGGCTGAAGACTAAAAATACCTAGTCAAATAACAACATTTTACCCTACAAAGGAAAACTATTTACTGGAATAAATGGAAGTTATCATTTTTATTAACAAAAGAACAAATGATCATGCACAGTTTAAAAAACAGATTGTTTGTGACTTGAGATCAAGCGGTACATTTTACACCTGTACACCTGTCACAAGAACAATATGGGGACTGCATTGCTAGATTTCCTATGAACAGTAATCAACAAAAATACCACCAAAAAAAAAATTTTGTGAATAAATAAAGGTAGTCCCCGAGTTAAGGACATCTGACATATGGACAATCCCTAGATACAAACGGGGCTTTCTGCTGTGCAGAATGGAGGTTTGATGTGGGGGCGGGGAGGGTTTGCATGACTTGCAGAAGAAATCTTTTGCTAAACACAGCTGAGGTTGTGGATGATCATAAGAACTGAACTGATCTATTACATCTTGTAACTCTTTAATGATCAAAACAAAGCCTCCATTTGTTTCTTTTTGAATATCAAAGCGCAGCTCCAGAAGTTAATAATTGCTTAGGCTCCGTTATTTTTTTTTTTTTTTGCTTTGTTTGTGAATAACTCACAGTGAGGATGTTATACAGTAACTGACACCACGCTGCCTAATAATATGTTGAGACAAACATTTATCCTAATTGGATACATGTTCCACCTTACATAAAAATTCAACTTAAGAACAAACCTACAGTCCTTATCTCGTATGTAACCTGGGAACTACCTGTAAATAATTTTTTTGAAAAGAGAAAATCATATGGGCCCAGGCTGTTTATCTTTCTCCCCCTATATACAGGTTAAAGTATTTTTTACTTTTGAGTTGGTAATGATGGGTTGGTCACAGCTCTGATTTTTTGTGCACTATTGTTAGTCACCAGTAGATGGTGCCAAATCCTCATATAAAGTGTGTAACATGCTATAATAATATATCAAGTTATACAAATTATACACTCTACATTAAGACCCAGTGCTATCAAGTATTGTGCCCTGAATATAATCTGAGTTTTTCTAATAGCATTTTCAGGTAAAAAAATAATGGTGTATACTCAAGTATATACAGTAATTACAATATGAGCTCCAGTTGGTTATAGAGTTATCATTACTCAATATAGCTTAGCTATTAGGTGTAAAGGTTACCATGGCCATTAGATCATATTGTAAGGTTTGGTAGCAAACTTGCTACAAGCGAGACTCCTACAGGAGTTTGTCAGTCATTTGTGTGGTACAGGTCTAATCAGGCTCCTTGCTTCCTTGCTGTACAGTAAATATGCTAATTTGCTGTCATCAAGGTTACACAGTAAGCTGATCTGCTTGTAATTTATTTGTTTAATTAGGAAATACATTTGTCACCTGTCTGACTATGAAGCAGATGTGTACATCACAACACTGGCTGTATAGAATTACAAAATCTGACGTATACAACCATACACAAATATCTATTTCAAGTTTGTATTTGGACAGTTACACAGAGTTTCTCTGTAAACTAAAATTACCAGACCCCAAAATTTTACAAAAATGACAACATTCCCTGGATTGCATTAGTAGTTCACCAAAGGATTTGTTATACATGGTGTTGCCCTTTAAAGCCATTCTTGTTTTATCCTATAACATAAACAATGAACTTCAGTTTAGTATGCAAACGAGTTTGTTGACTTTAGTGAAATCAATGTTCTTTTTCCAATTTGAAGGCAATGTTCCTCTAAATATCTTCCTTTAAAATCAATAAAACTAAGTTTAGGAGCATTCCCTGAGGTTACTAATGAACTAAGAAGTAGCTCAGTATGATAGAAACCAGAGAATGAATATCATTAATCTTTTGTACTAACCTGTGATTTTGGTCCCAACTCAATTTGCACCAAGACCTTTAATGAATCGGCTACGCATTTTCAGGTCTGCCATGAAGCAGCCGTCACAGCATTTAGCAAATACTAGAAAATTACTGTGGCCTAAAATTATCTTGCTTTGCTGTAAAACAGCCTTTTCTCACATTCAAATCACTTGGGCATATGAGTAATACAGTTGGTACACAGATAAAACTTAACCCGCTGCAAAGATTTCAAAGAGCATAATTCCAAGTCTTGAGTTTGTTATGTGAGACCAATAGCCCACCCTGTCAGTTATTCTGAAGGCATAAATTCACAGAACATAAATATTTTTAAGGAGAACTCTGATTTAGGCCCATAGGTTCAATAGAATCTAATGAAGGCACTTTTTTGATTTATTGATTTAGTGATAAAGTTTAAGTTTCTTTAGTTGTCAGCACTGATGAAATACACAAGCTTTCAGCACCGAGAACTTGGCAATGTTTACTATTTGGGTAAAATATCTTGCCTAGCAGCCCTACAATGGCAACAATTGGCCATCAAAATGTGATTTCCATTACTAGGTAATTTCCTTGCCAAATCATTGACCACTGTAACAGAGGACTTCCATACCCATGGCCTCCTTACTGAGAAGATATTGGCTAATTCATACCCCATGTCAATTTTATGTTGACCATCTCTAAATAAGAATATATGTACCCATATCGGCACTAGGTTGTTTGAGTAACAGGGCAACAGAGCTTTTAAAAGTTTTAGTGGCTATAGAATCTTTAGGATTTGGCATGCTAGGTGAGTATGTTACCTGTGCTCCTTGCCATATGATGAGGTTCAATCTGTTGGCCCCTATATCAGCAAAGAAAAAGGTAGTGATGTCAGGCCAAATTGAGAGACCACGGCACTCACACAGTGGGGGGCAAGGCATTCAACAGCAAGCTTGAGAATTTTAGTGGCCTGCCGGAGATTTAGTGTTAAAGTGCCACTAAAACTTCAGCATAATTCATGTATAAACATCTTTATTACAATAGTAAAGCTCAGATCATGGTTTGTTCTGCTTAGTGAGCTTTCAATAGGTTTTTTTTTCTGTCTCATATACTGCTGTGGTTGATGTCCAGCTAATGTAGCCATTCTTTCAAAGGTAGTAAAGGATCACAAGTTTAATAAGCACATAATATAAAGGAACATGCGTGCAGCCTGTGAATGTGTGCTGGGGATGCCGATAAAATACATCAGGCAGCACGTCTATAGGGAAGCAGGGGCTGCTGTTATTTCTTTATTCTCCTTGCTGCTGCAAGTGGCATTGCTGGACAAAATAAGCTGTGTGGGGTACAGGGATGGCACTCAGCACAGTATCGCCAGCACGATAAGCATTTCCTAACACTTCTCTTTTATTATTATCACCCTAAATTTATATAGCATCGACATAATACACATCGCTATGAAAAGTCCATAGTCTCTAACTGATCCTCAAGGGGACTCACAATCTAATGTCCCTACCATAGTTATTAATCTACTGCCAATTAACTTATCTGCATGTTTTTGGGAGGAAACCCACACTAGCACAGGGAGAGCAAACTTCTTTCAGATAATGTCCCTGCTGAGTTTTAAACCTGGAACATTACTACTGCAAAAACAAGAGTGCTAGCCACTGAGCCGTCCATGCCACCAATATATACAGATATGTACATTAGAGAAAGTATCATACATTTTATGTATTTTTATTTGGATTTTGTTACACTTTGTCACCTTTCTCAGGGAATTTTTACAAGGTAATACAATGTAAATGAATAAAAGTTCTATGTACCAGGAGACACACCATGATTTCACAAATGGGTCAAACAAGCTGCTCTAATTTACTTTCACCTTTTTTCAGCCTGACGTCCCCTGATTGTAATGTTCTGATCCACAAACTGCCTTTCCAAAAAGACTGCTTCTGTGACATTTAAAGCCCGTATTTAACAGATATATAGCAGTGAGAATAGCTTATTCAATAAGTTGGGGAAAATCATGAAACTCAATCACAGGAGGGTGTTTATTCCTGGCTAATAACAGTAATATTTACTAATTACTTTTTCTGGGTAATTAACAGTAATAGTACTCATGTTGTATCAAGCTGTCTGTTTAAAGCCTGTACTTTGAACAATCAATCATGGAGTACTGCTTTACATTAGGCTGTAATAGTGGTAAATCCGCTTTGTGTTTATAGCAAATTCAATTGTTTTTCCCCATCAGTTGATGGTAATTTATGTCTCTCACTTAACATTTACCAATGACAAACAATTAAAGGCAAGCAAGCAATTGCATTCTAATTTAATATACTTGTTATAACTCGATATTTAGTGTTCTGTTCTACGTCTTTTCATGAATGTGTATGGTGCGTGGTCTGCTAAGCCAATCTACCTCAACAGCAGAGTGTTCATGGACGTTATTCTAAAATGTGAATCACTTTGTTCTTTATTTCTACAAATGTGGATTTGTGGACAGTTTTCCTATTAAAAGATACACGATTACGATTAAAAGTTTGTATTTAAAATATCCCATAAAATATATTAATACATTGATACATGCTCAAAATTCAACTAATACTTGCAATATAACCTATTTTGTATTGTAAAAGTTGTACAAATCATTTACAGCAAAGGAAATAGTGTTATAGTTCAGTGACCTGACTGATATACTTTATAATGTATCATATAGTTTACAAAAGAATGCTTGTTATATCATTGTACCATATGATTCTGTGTAAAACACCCATGTTTTTTCTTTTAATTTTACAAATCATATTAAATTCCAGGTATTCTGTTCAATCACCACAAATAACATAATCTTTTGTAAAATGTTGAATGCAAAAAAAAATAAAAAGATAGTGAATACAGAGCAGCTGGATTTAGGCAACAAAGGGTATAGCAATAGTGCTCCCTAGTGGAAATTTATGGTATTACCAGATATTTAAAGATTTTCTATACTGTATTTATATTTATATATTCCTTCTTGTCTATACAACATATTTGTGAATTCCTTCCTATATAAAGACTAGGGATTGCAATCGTAGGAGCCTGTAAAGGGACCTGATTTATTAAAGCTCTTCAAGGCTGGAGAGGATACACTTTTATCGGGGAAGCTGGGTGATCCAGCAAACCTGGAATGGATTTCTTCAAAGTCATTTGCTATTTGCTAGCAAATGTTTTGAATCCTGAACCAGACCCATTCAAGGTTTGCTGGATAACCCAGCTTCACTGATTAAAGTGTATCCTCTCCAGCCTTGAAGAGCCTTAATAAATCAGGCACAAAATCTCAAGCTCTTCCTAAGTTTCCATTACTATCTGCACAGATTTTTTTTTATGTTTTTCTGGTCCCACATTGGCTTAAAATATTGTGACAATGCATAGATGCTGTAAGCTTCTGTAAAATAAATCTTTGCCTCTGTCACTTATAGGCATATGCCTTTTTATGACTAATGTGAAATATGGCACTGGCAGTACACAATATCATGCCTCTGCTTTTTCTGACTCATGGGGCCTGATTTAATAAAGCATTCCAAGGCTGGAGAAGATACACTTTCATCAGTGAATCTGGGTGATCCAGCAAACCTAGAATAGATCATGTCCAGGGTTGAAAACATTTGCTAACAAATTACTTTTAATTGATCCAATACAGGTTTGCTGGATCACGCAGCTTCACAGATGAATGTGTATCCTCTCCAGCTTTAATAAAGCAGGGCCTTACTTGGAAAAAAAATGCAAATGGTTACTGTTACCCCGTAACAGTTGCATAAAGGGAGTTGGTTTGCCCGTCAATGGGGTATACAGAAAAGTGAAGACATTAAAAAGCCTAACTGCTGTAAAACAGATAAATAGTAAAATATATAAGGTATATGTGAATTGTTTTCCCTTCTAAAGTATTGATATTTTGTTTATTCAGTCTTGACACATTGCTATCCAACAGGATGACTCCACAACCTGGATCTTACTGGCAACAAAATCTGTAAAGCTGGACCTGGAAATAGTGGTGTCAACTACCAAGCCATGCAAAAGGTCTATGAAAGTTTTGCTGAACAGAATTTAAAAAAATCTTTGGCAGGGAACAAACACATTTGTTTTTAACTAGCTTTTTGTCTGTTTCTCTAGGACTTCATCAAAACAGTGTCGCAGAAGTATTTTTCATGCTGAAAGCATAATTTAAGGTCTACACAGATAATCATAGGGTCCAAGGTGGCTGAAAAAGCAAACAGTGCCTGCACTTACCAAAAGTATTGTTCATTATGTCAAACAAGGGAATAAAAACATTCCAGCTCCTCAGAGAGTGTCAAGGGTTGTGAAGTTCATCCATTTTCTTCATGGTTTTGTAAAGAAACACTGTATGATAATGTTCATTTTTTTTTTTTGCCTGGCTCCTAAATGAATATATTATCCAATAGTATTAAATACTAATATTTTCCTTCAGACACCTGTCAAAATGGAAATGTAAAAGTTGGCACTACCTTGGTAATATGTCTGAGCTCCTGGAAATGTTTTCCTCATCCTCCATTTAGAATTTGACTACTTCCAGCTGTCTGGGCTATGGAGGTCCATGGGTGCCCAATGCAATAATACATCTGCAACATTTGCATTAGAAGCAGGTGACTATTGTGGGGGGAAGAGAGAGGATGTGGGATTTGTATATGATGGATTGTAATTCCTAATATTTCCTACCCCACAACTACAGGAGTGTCCCCCTAAAAGAAAAAACAAGCAAAAGCCCTGCTGCAGATATTAAAGTTCACCAGTTGCTTGGCCAATATTGACTAAACACAAATGAACTTTCTATAGCTGTTCCCATGCTTCCCTGGAAGATGGCACCTTGCCAGTCACTTATTATTATTGTTATTATTATTAATAAACAGGATTTATATAGCGCCAACCTTTTACTCATATTACTGTACATTAAATATAGATTGCAAATGAAAAATATAGACATTGACAATGGAGGAGTGGACCCTGCCCCCGAAGAGCCTACAATCTAGTAGTTGGGGGAATTAACACACAATAGAAGGGGAAATACTTAAATGGACATAGTTGGTCCGGAGGAAGGCAAAAAAACCCTGGTACAATTTGCTTCAACAGGGGAAAAAAATTCCTTCCTGATTCCATAAGGCAATCGGATGTTCCCTGGATCAACAGTCTCTGGTATTTTTACTTTAAAGTCTTAATACCCAGTTCTATCCTGTGCTTCTGGAAAAACATCCAACTTTCTCTTAAAGTAATCTATAGTAGTTGCTGAAACTACTTCCTGAGGGAGCCGATTCCACATTTTCACAGACCTTACAGTGAAGAATCCCTTCAGTATCCTAGGCTTAAACTTCTTTTCCTCCAGACGCAAAGAGTGCCCTCTTGTTCTTTGTAATGATCTCAAAGTGAATAATGGGGAAGAGAGTGGGGAGGAGTGATCATATCCTCCCATAAACGTCTCTTCTCAAGGGAGAATAGATTCAGTTCAGCTAACCTCTCCTCGTAGCTGAGCTCCTCCATTCCTTTTATTAATTTAGCTACCCTTCTCTGCACTCTCTCCAATTCAACAATTTTCTTTTTTGTGAACTGGTGTCCAAAACTGGACAGCATATTCCAGATGTGGTCTGACCAATGCTTTGTACGGGGGCAGGATTATGTCTCCATCTCTGCCGTCTATTCCTCTTTTAATACAAGAAAGTACTTTACTAGCTTTAGATATGCAGCTTGGCATTGGATGCTGTTATTAAGTCTATGATCTACCAGAACCCCCAGATCCTTTTCCATTTCTGACTCCCCCAAATGTATTTCCTCTAGACATTATGAAACATGCATGTTGTTAGCTCCCAAGTGGATAATTTTACGTTTATCTATATTAAATGTCATTTGCCACTTGGCTGCCCAATCAAACAGTATATCCAGGTCTGCTTGTAGATTATAGACATCCTGTATGGACATAATTCCATTACATAGTTTGGTGTCATCTGCAAACATAGAAATGGTACTTTTAATTTCAAATTCTTTATCATTTATAAAGATATTAAACAGTAAAGGTCCCAAAACTGAACCCTGGGGTACACCACTAATAACCTTAGACCATCCAGATATGAATCATTTATTACGACTCTGGGTGTGATCTTTAAGCCAGTTCTCTATTCATTTCCAGATTGACTTTTCTAAACCTTTTGACCTTAACTTGCATATTAACCATCTGTGGAGTACGGTGTCAAATGCTTTAGCAAAGTCCAAGTACACTATATCAACTGCTATTCCACTGTCTACCTGTTTACGTACCTTCTCATAAAAAGAGAGTAAATTTGTTTGACAACTTCTGTCTTTCTTGAAGCCATGCTGACTATCACTTAAAAATATTTTCTAGCAGAAACTCCTCTATGTGGTTCTTTATCAAACTCTCTAAGATGTTTCAAACTATGGACGTTAACCTATTGGGTCTGTAGTTACCTGGTAATGACTTTGCTCACTTTTTGAAGATAGGAACCACATTGGCCTTATGCCAGTCCATCGGTACCTTGGCAGTTACTACAGAGTGTCTAAAATTCACAAGTAATGGCTTTAAAATAACTGAGCTCAGCTCTTTGAGGACACGTGGATGTAATTCATTAGGTCCTGGTGCTTTGTCAATTTTTTCCATCTGTTTCTCAATCATATCAATTCGGAGCCATTGTGACTCATTTAAGGCAGTGACATTGCTATTATGA
>NC_092858.1:154466997-154470662 GCF_032062135.1 Pyxicephalus adspersus | reverse complement strand
TGTACAAAAATAATAAAATCCAGGATAACTCAGGACATAACAGCGGATCTCCTATTGGGATGTCCTACAAGAGGTTACACCCACTCAAATGTGTCAGTTTTGCGGAAAAATCCGCTTCTTCAGGAGAGTGGAGATCTATGATTATAACAGAAATATATATAATATAATATATTATAATCAATATGCCAAAGTACAATCAAAAAATATAATTTAATATACATCCAAAATCATTCATATACCTGGTTATGGTATGTAGCAACCTTGAACAGAAGCTGAAAAAAACTTGAGCTGGTACACCTAATATAATGTAATAAATAGAGTTTCATTTCAGCAACACGATTCATAGTTTGTGATTCACTGTTAAGGGGTGAAAACTAGGCACCCAACACAAACCCACCAATACATAGCATAGTGCTTTACTGAATCATCAGAGTTTTAAATGTATAGAATCACAGCTACATATGTAATTCACCTGAGACAATGCGCACAGAAGTATCCATAGATAAAGCCTATATACCAAAGCAGACCTTATTCAGTATCACCAGTGAATGTCAATATTAATTGTAGCTGTTGTATCAAAGCAGATAGCAACAAGAGCCAGGTGGCGTAAAGATAATTCCCCTTTCCCATTACCTTTCACAGCATTACCTTACAAATTATATCACAAGTACATCACAAACTAGGTACAGATGATCAAACTTTTTAAGGATTTTAACCAAATTTGCTATTCATGTACCTGTAAATTTGGGGAATCTTAAAAACATTTATAAATAGATCCCTATATATTAAGACTCTCACAAAATGTAACTACTGATTAGAGATGAGCGAATCGAAGCTGACGAAGTGGAATTCAATTCGATGCAAATTTCCTTGTGATTCGTGGTAACGAATTGCAATTTTTCCTGAAATGGTGGCTGCACGTCTAAGGACTTTAGAGATTCCACTACGATCCTTGGGCACTACAGGGGACGAATAGGGACTTGTCCCCATTCATCACCTGTAGTGCCCTGTATTCTTAGATAGTGAAACTCTATCTAGAATACATAGAACAGCGCTGCAAGAACAATCGCTCTTGCCGTGCTGTGATTTTACTATGTATTCTTAGATAGAGTTTCACTCTCTAAGAATACAGAGCACTACAGGTGATGAATGGGGACAAGTCCACATTCATTACCTGTAATTCCTAGACATTGTAGTGGAACTGCAGAGGACTGCAGTTCAGTTTCCCACATGACATCACAGTGGCAAAACTGAACTGCAGATGACCTCTGCAGTTCGACTACGATCTCTGGGCATTACAAGGGATGAATGGGGACTTGTGATTGGTGTGAATGGGATGACATATCTTCTGCACATGTGTGTAGGAGTGCAATCAGTTCTGGCAGCCCCAGGGGATGCTGGGATACCCAGAATATCACGCCATCATATGCTGACCTGCGCATATGTAAGATATTGGTAATACTAGTTGGACAGCCAAATTGTATAGAAGATAAGAGTGATGTATACAAACAGAAAACGTTGGTAATGATATTTTGAAGAGTATTGTCCCAAAATGCCTTGCACACCTAAAACGCTGAGATGACACACCTGCTATAACACATAAATGCTGCAAGACCACCTATTATATGATGTTATTTGCTGCTCTGACACATTAATTATGTACGTTCTATAACTGGGAAAATATATTTAACTCCAGCCATGTGTATTATAAGTTTAATATGTACATTTTAAATGAGTAAATGAGCAATAGATAAAATAATGAGTCGATTTCCCTATTACAACTTTAGTAGACGTTATCCTCCACATTGAGGAGGCACACAGGAAAATCTGACCAAATTAGTAAAAAAACCTGAATTTTTCACAAAACCCAGATGTGTTTAATAAAATGTATTCATTTTGGTTGAATACATTGAGTGCAAACCCTAGCTCAGTATCTGTAAGGAAAATGCAAGTAAGTTCAGATGGACGGTTGACAGCTACCCTGTCCCAGGTGCTCAATTTCAACACTATGAACCTGATTTATTAAAACTCTCTCAGACTGGAGAAGATATACTTTTATCAGTAAAGCTGGCTTATCCAGCAAACCTGAAATGGATATCTTAAGTCATATGCTATTTGTTAACAAATGTTTTCAACCCTGAACCGGATTTATTCCAGATTTGCTGGATCACCCAGGTTCAATGATGAAAGTGTATCTTCTCCAAGAGTCTCCTCCAAGTATCTCAAAGTCTCTCTTCTCTTAGAGAGCTTTAATAATTTAAACGCTATGCACCCAGGAGATGGTGTTGATAAGCACTCATAAGTGTTTCCTGAACACTTTCCTGAGTCTGATGTATTAAAGCTTTACAAGGCTGGAGAAGATACACTTTCATTAATAAAGCTGGGTGATTTAGCAAACCTAGAATGGATCTGGTCAGGGATTGAAAACATTTGCTAACAAATAAAATAATTTCAAGAAATCCATTCCAGGTTTGCTGGATCACCCAGGTTCACTGATGAAATTGTATCCTCTCCAGCCTTGGAGAGCTTTAATAAATCAGGTTCGTTGCAAGTGGTTGCAGTATGGCAGTGGTTCTCTGACATGGGGTCATCTGTTGTCATTTTAACCACCTTGCAACTACTTGGTAATGTAGTTGGAAAGCATTTGCATTTTAAGTAATGGAAGCAGTTTAAATAAAACATAAAGAGGATTTCCACTCCCATTTATTTCAGCTAGGGCTTTGTGGTCATTAATAGCTGTGAATCATAATGGTACTATTATAAAAAAAAAAATCTCAATTTTATTATATATCTGTAGAGTCACACTTGGGGAGACAGGGTCACTAGGGGGCACTACGGCTTGTACAAAAGCCCTGAGAAGGCACAGAGTCTAACCGGGTCTTCTCCAGAGCCTCTAGTGGTGAGGATGGTGCACTGCTGGTTACTGCCAGGTTGCGGTCCTTGGGCACACCAGGGTAAGGAGTATATTAAAGTTTGAAACACAAAATCATGTCAAAGTTTAATATTACATTTAATAATACATGTATTTCTTTTTTTTTTTTAGATTATTTTGTGTTTCAAATGTATTAACTTATTATACTCATACTATTATATTATATTGTAAAATAAATTTTCATGAAAAACAATGTACTGCTTTTAGACATTTAAATCTGGACAGAAATGAACTGCCCAGGAGGTTAAAAACCCTGACTGCACCTACCCCTGCCCTATCTCTAGATTCCTACTTACCGATATTCAAAGGGCTGCAGTCTCAGGGTGCATGCGCCTGTAACGGTAGCTATGCATGCGCAGTACAGCCCCATAGTGCTCTATAGACTCCTCTCCAGACACAGACCCATACACTGCTATAGAGCTGCATTGCACATGTGTAACTCCTGTAGGGGTCTGCCTTTTTCTATCTGCTTGCTGAGTTGTAACTTTGTAAATAGCAAATAAAGTTGTTGAAGATTCCTGCCCCTGATAGTGGCCTGGGAAACCCCATCAGGATATAGAAAAATGCAGGAGGTACAGGGAGAGAGATGAGAACATGTGCTCAGCCAGGATAGGTGCCTCTGCATGCCTTCCAGAACACACTGACTGCCTTGTCTGTATGTAGTGCATTATTATAATAATTCCCTCTGTATTAATGGGGTATATGTGATATCTTATCAGAGATCACTTTGGGA
>NC_092858.1:154464983-154466270 GCF_032062135.1 Pyxicephalus adspersus | reverse complement strand
CACTCTTCCACATAGCGAAGGCTCAGAATCCTCTCTGTTATCTACAGGTTAGCGCCATAGCCTGTTTTGTGGGAGTCATGACCCTCCCTCCCCCCCCCATAACAGGGCTACACTCCCTTGGGGGCCGAAGTAAACACTGCAGCCCTTTGCACCCCATAAGGAGGAACCTGTACAAGGGGAGATGGTGTGATGGTGATTGGAAATAATGTTTTGGATGTACTATAGGCGCCAGGTAAATTTTGGTAGTATTGCGTTTACACAGTGGGGGGTTGGAGGTGGATAAGGGGCCCCGGGTCCTGACTTATCGCCATGGTTATGTTTTCCTTGGTGCCCTGACCTCATTTGACATATAAATGTCGCAGACATTGTAATAAGAGTGCAGCCCAGACTCTGCACCCAGGGGACAACTATTCCTGCTCATGTCTTATTATCAGTCTATTAAAATGGAATCCTCTAGGTGGAGCTCTGCCTCCCCCATACACAGATCTGATTACACATTCATTATCCTCCCATCCCCGGGGTCACACACAGTGACACATAGACCCTACAACAACAATCTCTATTAGTGACCCCAGCAACAAGCCCCGCCCACTTTATGATAAGCCATTCTCTCTGTTATTAATGACAGACGGAAGACAGCCAATGAATGGATGACAACTTCCTACGTCATCTCTTCCGCAGATGGAGTGTTGACGGATATAGAAGGCGTCCAATCAGCTACAAGTCTAGGAGTCTGTAGCCTGTTGTTCACGCCCTACTTAGCAGGTTTCCCCTAGATTGACGTGCTTTTGGGCCTATCACAATAGAGCGCAGGCGGAGCAGGAAGAGGAGGGGGCGGTTGCCCGGTGGTAGCAGTACGCGCAGGTCGGAGACAGAGGCATGGCGGAAGACGAGAGTGATCAGGAGTCGGAGAGGCTGGTGGAGGAGCTGGAAGCCATAGTAGATGAGGAGCTGAAGGGGATAGGAGAGGGCGAGCTGAGGTGCCGCGAGTACTGCCGCCGGTTCTGTGAGGTGAGAGAAGCTCTGGCTGGAGGGAGCTGAGAGAGCGGAGGACAGTGTAGGGTACGGGCAGAGCCTGCTGAATGTCTGCACCGGGGCCTGGAGGCTGGTGGCAGTGCAACGTGTCCTACCTACCGGGGCCCGGGTACATTGTGTCCTACCTACCGGGGCCCGGGTGCATTGTGTCCTACCTACCGGGGCCCGGGTGCATTGTGTCCTACCTACCGGGGCCCGGGTGCATTGTGTCCTACCTACCGGGGCCCGGGTACATTGTGTCCTACCTACCGT
>NC_092858.1:154436202-154463604 GCF_032062135.1 Pyxicephalus adspersus | reverse complement strand
GAGGGTCCCGGGCGCATTGCGTCCCCCCACTACGGAGGGTCCCGGGCGCATTGCGTCCCCCCACTACGGAGGGTCCCGGGCGCATTGCGTCCCCCTCCCCCCCCTCAACGGAGGCCCAGGTGCTGATAGTTACCCCCTCGATGACATGACATAAGTACTCCTCATCCTGTCTACTGACTTCAGAATCCCTCTCCTATATTCTGGTACCAGTCTACCCTTCTGTCTGGTACCAGCTCCATGGCCAAAACACGGATCTCACATTTATTCTGGCTACCATTCTGTTGTCTGATGGCACCTATATGATCCATTATGTGTGCTGAGCTGTCCACCTACCTGCTCATCTTATCATGTTGTATATTATCCCCAACTGGAGCACACCTTGTACCATCTGCTAAACTGACTGCACCTCTCCCTAACACCTGAATATCTTTCTGCCCTGCTTCTTTCTAATGTCACCCATCTTACCTGAGCGGGTCTTGTCCTGTCTGCAGACTAAATTGTCCCTATCCTCCTTCCTGATACCTGTCTGCCTTCCTCCCATCTAAACACAGTGGGGTCTGTTACCTGAATGTTCTATTCAGTAACTGTTATACCTGTGTCCCTCCTGTGCACCATAACTGTCAGATCTGTCTGTTACCTGAGTGTTCTATTCAGTAATACCTGTTATACCTGTGTCCCACCTGAGCGCACAGCACCATAACTGTCGGTTACGTGCCTTACATGAGTATCCCTTACAGTAACTTTCAGATCTGTCCATTACCCAAGTATACTATTTAGCAGCTGTTACATCATTAAAATATTATTCAAGCTTTTTAATACCTATATGCATCAGGTTTCTGGGATAAATACTTGAGTACATTACAGTACATTATTATCATATTACGCAGCGCTGCACAAAGTCCATAGTCATGTCACTAGCTGTCCCTCAAAGGAGCTCACAATCTAATGTCTCTACCTCAGTCATTTGTCTTTTAATACAGTCTAATGTCAATTTTGAGGGGCAGCCAAATCACCTAGCTGCATGTTTTTGGAATGTGTAAGGAAACTGGAGTACCCAGAGAAAAGCCATGCAAACACAGGGAGAACCTGCAAACTCCACGCAGATAGTGTCCTGGCTGAGATTCAAACCTAGGACCCAGCGCTGCAAAGGCCGGAGCACTTATATCTGAACCACTGTGCTGCCTGCACATGCAGTGTTGTCATTCTGTCATAGTTAGGGCGGAACCAAACTCGTCTGTCCTCATTCCATTGTCGGTAGTGCTGCAGTCTTCTTCCTTCTTCTCTTCCTCGTTCTGATATTCTGACAACTTGATTGGCCGGGATGATGTGAATCCCACGCAGGCACGTGGAAGTACGTTCATTCATTCATTCATTTCCAACAACTGCAGGTAAAAACAGGATGTGCTGGATATTCTAGCTGTGATTTTGACGGAAAGAGCATGTAGGTAAGATTGTAAGCTCTTCGGGACGGGGTCCTCTCCTCCTGTGTCACTGTCTGTATTTGTCTGTCATTTGCAACCCCTATTTAATGTACAGCGCTGTGTAATATGTTGGTGCTATATAAATCCTGTTAATAATAATATTTATAATGTCTATTGCAGGATGGACATCACCTGCCCTTTTCCACAATTTTCACATTAACTCCTTTTAAAGTTGAACTAAAGACATGCGATCCCCCCCCTTCTGCAATAAAACACACTTACCTGCCTGTTCACAATTCTTCAGCCTAACCCCCTTGTGTTCTAATTCTGTCCACATTTCCGTGCAAAAAGCGCTACAACTTTTTTGCATGGAAATTTATTTTACATTGTAGGCTTAAATTCTTAGGCTTAACTCCCCAAAATATATGTCCAATAGTTATTAAATTTAATTAATTGAATAATAAACTTTAAAAAAAAAATCTGTTAAAGTTAAAAATGTAATCTAACTGTACATTAGCATATATAATATAATTATAGGAAGATTTCTTTGTATTGGACTCAACACAGCTCCGCCTGCACGAAACGGCCCGCACACCGAAACCCTGTAGATCTCGGCTCTTCACTTTGCGTCTGGAGATCAGAGGGAGAAGATGTGTCCCCAGGACCTACGGGGACCGGAAGGACGACGGGGGACGACAAAGAAGGTAAGTGGGTTTATTTTTAGCTTAAAGCGACCCCTAGTGTGACTCGGGATTACCGCTTTTGGCACATAAAAGCCACCCCGATTCACAGTCGGGATTACCGCTGGATGGGTTAACTTGCCTCTCTTCGTTTCTTTGCTGGCACCGACATCTATATCTGGTCCTCTTCATAAAATGAGGTTCTTCAGCCATCATGATAGGCCAGGATGACCTAACTCTCACATATGTGCATGGGTGTTCCTTCATTAAATGTTCTGGATGTACATTTTAGAGTGGAAAGTGAACAAGCAGGTAAGTTTGTTTCAAAGAAGAGACACAGAATCTGTCTAGTTCTGCTTTAAAAATTCAAAACTTGCAAGCAAAGTTCCACTTAAAAACTTTGCGACCACACAGGACTTTATTGCAGAAAGAGATAGGCGATGTCCCTTCTGCAAAAAACATTTTTCCCTGCCAGATCGCTCTATTCAGCTTTATACTTGGCACTTCCCAGCTTCTCTGGCTCCTCTGTGGGAGTCAGGACCGAATGAATCCCACCCTCGGGAGTTGTCATCCGTGCCTGGCCAAAAATGATGGTCGAAGATCACAATAAAGAGAAGAAGGAAAAACATGGCGGCACCCACTATGGAATAGGAACAAGTAACTGGTTTATGACAAATAATATAGAGAAATAATATAAGCCAGCTTTGTCATAAAAAGATTTGTCCATTCTAAAGCATGTTTTAAACTTAAAGCTCATGTTCAGGGAAAAGTAATCTTTCCCCACCTTGTAAAGTAAGATGTACCCTTCTAAACCTGCCACCCTGGTCTCTTGTCTGTGTCATATTAAAAATGCAAGGGACCTTTCATCCAGCGCTGTACAATTATCCCTTGCTGACTGCTTCCCATCAGTTCTCTTGTGATATTATTTCTGCTCCGTTGGTCTCAGGCATTTTGATGTCCAGCAGTCGTGAACTGTAAGCACATGACAACCAGGTGCCAAAAAAAAACATACACACTGTTCCCTCACCTCCGTGCAACCTATCAATCTGCTTCTTCTTTTTGGGGATCCATCAGTCGGGCTTGGGCCTTCAACAAAACCACACACAATGGTATGTTTAGTACTGTGGCAGTGCATTATATTGGCACAGAGTTTTCCCACAATCTGGAACACAATTTCCCACAGTCTTTGGAAAGGATCCTTCACAATCTTTTCCAACAACTATTGACTGAAAGATGAATGAAGGGGCACTGTCCATACAGCACGGTTCTGCTCAATAGAGAGGTGAGTGGGATAACGAGTGAGCAGCACCCCGCTGTCCTTTCACTTCCAATGCATTTGTTTATCTTCTGTCCTTCATTCAATTGCCAGGACAGGTTCATGAACAAAGTTGGACAGCATCTGTACACATGTCTGAATTTTTGTACAAGACGCGTTCTGCGGGTTTTATCGGCCGAGTATCGTCTGACTTGTACATAGCCTTACTTGGAGTACAAAGTTAGTCTTACAATCACAAATTGCTAATTTGTTGCAGTAGAAAAAAATGTGCAAACGAGGATTACTGCAAGAAAAGACTTTTTTAAATGTATGTAAATCCATCTTTCTCATGATGTACCAAACTAGATTTTGCCATTCCTATTATTGTAGCAATCTCTCCGATCTGTTTTTTCTATTTTTGCAGCTTAAGGATGGCTTGTTTCCCCTCCATGGAGAGCTCCTTTGACTGCATGTTGTCTGTTCACAGCAAAATCTTCCACATACAAGCATCATCATCAACATCAACTCCAGGCCTTTTATCTGCTTAATTGATAATGACATAACAAAGGAATTGCCCACACCAGCCCATGAAATAACCTTTGAGTCAATTGTCCAATTACTTTTGAGCCCCTAAAATAAAGTAATTGTGTAAAAAAAAAAAAAAAATTATGCAATCTTTTTGTTCAACCCACTGAATTAAAGCTGAACGTCTTTTGTTTCATTTAAAATAATTGTGGTAATGTACAGAACCAAAATTAGAAAAAAGTTGTCTCTGTCCAAATATTTAGGGACCTAACTGTATATCCAATCATGTGCAGCCTGTTTAGTTATTCAGTTAATATTATTGGATAATTGCAGTGAATGTTCATTCTTTTATTTTTCTTCTAAATCAGTCTCTTTATCTAAAAGATATATTTATTATCATGTATATATTTACAGTGTTTCTGACAGCAGATCCATTTTATGTTTTTCAGATTGTTGAAGATTACACTTCACGGTGGCACGTCCCTTTGCCTCAGCTTCAAGTACTTCAAACTGCCCTGTGCTGCTTCACATCTGCCAGCGTATCTTTCCCAGATGAATGTGAGCACGTTCAGTATGTTTTGAGTAGACTAGCTTTGTAAGTACACTTTTCACTTTAACACATTAGAATGATGTATGACAAAAGTGATTCTTTTTTTACTCTGTAGATCACTAACAAACATTAGCATATTGTCTCTATATTGCCTGCTGTAGATCCTGCAGACATGTTACTGCTTTTTGGCTGAATATTCTGTTTAGTTTTGCACTAACATTAACTATTAAAAGGTCTGAAATCAAATGCCGTATCTGCAGGAGTTTTTAATGTATATTTCATAATAAAATTTTTATCCTCTCGGTGCTGCTGAATTCCTGCAGCCCCCTTGCTTCCACTGACAGCATATATGCATGGATGATGGCTGTCTCGTCTTTTAAAGAATGGGTTACCAGTGACAATAGTGGACTATGCTTGTGTAATGTACACTGGGGGGGGGTCATTTTGAATGGCACCCTAGTGGCTCCCAATAATGAATGTGCCCTTTAGTGTGCCACAACCTAGTGCAATACATGTTACCCTGTTCTATGGGACACTGTGGCTTGCCCTAATTAAATGAGAATTTCTGCTATTCTGTTAGAGATCAAAGACTGGACTTTTGGAGAGGTAAGTTTTTATTATCTTCTACTACAGACTGCAGCTGCCTCAAATTTAAGTGCTTTGGTAAGGACTATAAATATAAATTCTTATTTTGGAAATGATTTCCAGCATGAAACTAGAATTATAATATACAGGGAACATTATGTGGTAATTTTGTACTTTGGTTTGCTTGAAGCTGAGATCATTTAAATATAATGCTGTAACCTATTTATTGTTTTCAGTGTGTTTTATTGTTTGATGTGTATATTTTGCATAATGCATTATGTCTTGCATATAATATATGTTTGCTATCTTTCAGGAGTCTGTTTGAATTGCTGCTGTTTTTCGGGAAAGACGAGTTTTATGAATCTCCTTTAAAAGACATTCTTGGCTCAGTGCAGGTAATTATTTTGTTAGTATGATACCATACGAGTGAGTCTGAAGAAATATACTCTGTCGTGTTAATGTTTCCTATACAACTTGTATGAATCTTTGCAAGCCTGATGTATAGGTCTAGCACAATTTCCTGTGATAATATGTAGGATGTGCTAACGCACCACTATAACTTTTGTTTATTTATTCTTTTTGGTCCTCAAAAAATTAATAAAGCAATATGTTTTAATAATATCAGTTTACTTTATGTGCTATGTAAAGGGTACAAAAGAAGCCTGCTCCTGCATAGCAGGGCCATGGTCTGACCTTTATCTCACAACCCCCAAAAAAAATCTGGAAGGGGGCATATGTGTGCAGCCCCCTACAATGCCACGCTCTGACTGATCATACAATAGCCAGATGTGAGCGTTGTCAAATACACAATTAAAACTGGTAAATCATTTGTGGGCTCCTGTAGCAAGCAAGCAATGTGATGTTTTTGCATGTTTCTGTATTTACTCTCCATCACATAATGAACTTTTGTCACTTCATTGGTGAAGTGTGCGTGCTGGGTATTCCTGCAACCAACACTGAGCTTCACAGCTTAATAATTTAGACAGCTAAGGGAGCGATCAGTCAGGTGAGTACGTTTTATTGCAGAAAGGACATTGTCTCACCCTTTCTGTAATAAAGCCGTGCCTGAGGAGTACAATTTTTTAAAGTTTGCAATAAGATTTTTTTTCTGTCATTGGTGAAAAAAACAGAGCAGGAAGTTAAGAGATCTTTCAAGATGATATTGCCTTATAAACAGTTGCTATCAGAAAATTATTCCCATTGGAAAGTGTTTTTTTTTTTTTGTTTGTTTTTTTAACTTTTCTGTGGAAAGTCAAACATTTTAGATTTCCCATCACTACTTTGTTGAAATCTCTAACTGTCAGTGAAGGTTAATTTCCCTAGAAGGGACACAGACAACCCTTACACTCTACATTACACTATCTACAATCTTCATTAAAATAAATGGCTTTACGTACACTGTAATGCTAGGAAAAGTTTCCATCATGTGTCAGTTTTAATTTTCTCATAATTAATTTTGGGATAAAAGATAAATTATATGCAGTGACACTAGTAGTAGCTTTAAAAATGCATTATTAGTACCTAAAGGGCAATGAATAAAGGTTTTTTAGTAACTGCATTACATTGAATAATTGGGGCTCACTGTCTACAAAACATAAAAACTACAGTGATATAAAGGTTCATGTCTTAATAACACCCTATATCTTTCAGGAATGCCATGACCTTCTTATCCAATATGACCACACAGATCTGCGATTAGTCACATGCGTCATCAAAGATGGAGGACCCTGGGAGGATCCAGTATTACAAGCTATACTTAAGGGAAAATCTGAACCTCAAGATATTGGTAAGCAATTTTGCTTGGGGTTTAAGTGCAAAAAATTGAATTGGTGCCCTTAGTAAATATTTATTTACTGTACTCTGTAGTGACAAAATTCTGCACTAGGCTGCTCTGTTTAGTCTGCTTCTCCTGTACTCCCCACAAAAATAAAAGCAAAATCCAAGATAAATTAAATAAACTTTTTATGGCAATGATTTGTGTATGTTGTATAGTCTTTCTGACTATTTTGTATTTTGTATACATTTTGTATTTTAAAATAAATATTACTGAATGCAAAAAACTTCCCACATCTGTTATATTTCATATGCCAGTGTTTGGTAGTTTAGGCTGCACTGCATAAAATGTAGCTATTTAGAAATCACAATTATTTTTTTCAAATATTTTGGAATAGACATTCTAGGTGTGTTTTACATACTTTGTGTAACCCCCATGTGTAATGCAGAAATTCCATAATTGAAAAAAAACGGAACCATAATAGAAGGGCTAGGTAGAATCAGTTGAACCGGAGAGGAAAGGGCTGGATAATACTGGATATCCTCCAGCCAGGAAATTAGTTGGGATCTGTCTGACTTGCTGCAATTTTTATAGTTTACATTGTGTGCAGTTCACAGTGTGCAATACAATTCGGTGGATAAAAGAAACCTGTTCAAAAATGTAGGTAAAGCTGGAGCTCAGTATAAAATTTTTATCAAAAATCTCATACATCTGCTAGTTGTTGGACTGTAAATTACCACATACAGTTCAAGTAACTTTAGAGGTTTGTAACATTTTATTCTGTCAGAAGTAATTTGGCATGGATAATACAAATAGGCCCCCTATTGCTATTTTGTTTTGTTTCTTTTATAAATAGTTTGTGTTCCTTAAAGTAACAGAAAAACACATTACTTTGTGTGTTTGAATATTTTTTTCTTTTTTTAGACAAGTTTTTTAGACTTTTCCTGATTGCACTTTATATATTTTTACATTTGTGTTAATAAAAAAGATTTTATTAGATTGTAATAAACAGTGAACTATAAGAACAAGTGATCATGTCTTGCTTTTGCTTAGTTTGGAAAAACAATAATAACTTGTTTTTTCTTGTAGTGGACAGATACTTGAGGTCTGAGAATCAGCTGTTCTTTGAATTCAGGGTGAGATACCTCATCGCCTGTGAACGTATTTCTGAAGCTGTGGCTCTGATTACTACCTGTTTAAGTCACCCGGAAGTCAGTAAAAATCTCTATTACCATCAGGCCTACTTCATATGTCTGCATATGACCAATCTAACGGATAAGTTGCTTCCCGAGGTATGTTATTATTATTAAGTTTACTTAGTTAAAAAAAAAATCTGTGTTTCTGTTTATTGGTGCACATAGGAGAGGGAGGTCTAGCTCTTTATTATCTACTATTACTAAAAAACTTAATGCTGCCAATGTGACCTTCTTGTTGTGTAGCCGCTGAAAGTGCCTACGATATATGTGTACATCAGTACTGGACCATCTGCACTGGCAACGAACAACAATGTTCTAGCAGAAAATGTACATCACGCATGACACTTTGGTTCATTTTTTTACTAACCATTATTTGACCAATATTTTGAAACCTCATGGCTTTTCTTTAAAACGTTATCACCTCTCATGGCCCACTGTTCATTTCATCAAATATTTTTCATACATTTTTTATGTATTCAAGAGTGCTGTCCTTTATGATTACTCTACGCCCTAAAAATTGTCACGTAATGCTGAATGATGTCAAAATAAAATAATTTTACTCAGGGCAAAGCAAGACACACTGGGGGGGAAAGTGTGATTTTGTCAAAACTTCACCAGGTAAAAGAGAGGGCTGAGAAACATCACAACTTGAATTATAGAGAAATAAGATGCCAGCAAACCTTTAAAGCGGGACTTAAGTTAAAAAAACAAAATAAAAAATTGCAGGAAGGCAGATTCTTCATTACAGAAGGGACATGCAATGTCTCTTCTGAACTTAAATACATTTGCCTCTTCACAATTGGCCCTGATTTATTAAAACCATCAAAGACTTAAGAAGATACTTTTTCAGTGAAGCTGGGTGATCCAGGAAATCTGAAATGGATCTGGTCCAGGACTAAAAGCATTTGCAAAAAAATAGCAAATGAGTGAGAAAAAAATGTCCAGAAATCTATATATATATATTTTGTTTTTAAATTTTAGCATGTGCTGCGAATAGATCCTGGTGACGGTGTAAAAATCATTTGCAATATTGAAAAAGAAGGGAAGACTGCTTTGGCATTTCAGCTAAGTGAAGCTTTTCTCGTCACACAATTACAGACTGGAAAAATGTATTGTGTTTGGTAAGTTTATAATAGGTTGAAGAACAATTATCAATGATATGAAATAGCTGCGGTATAGAGTGTATCACATGATTAGATAATGCTGTTGCTTTGTGCTAAGTCATCGGAAGGATGATTGTATTATATTTAGCAGACCACATTTTTAGAACTAATTGGCAGTTAAAAGATGAAATATTCTGTATATACTTTACCTGCTGACATTTCACAGTGAGAATAATCATAAAAAGTATAGTAGAATATTTCTACCTGACTGAACATTGAATGTTTTCATTTCCTGCAGTAAATTGTGGAGAAAAATCTTTTGCCTTTTACTAAGAATAAATTTAGGGCATTTTTATGATTAAAATATAAATCTCTAAATGTATACTAAGAAATGTAACATTCTGTTATTTGCAGGGATTTAATTTTCATATGGGCTAAACTTCAGTTAAAAGTGAACCCTTCAAAAGAAGTATTTCTAGAACAATGCTACAACATGCTGAGGATTGCTGCCAATGTTAAAGTCATTTTCCCCTTCATGAAAGCCATTAGAAATGAGGTAAGTGCCTATATGAATGCTTACAAATGTATTGTTTTTCCCTGAATAGACCTATACATTAGATAAAGATTAGCTGATGAGAGTAAAAAAATAGTAATTTTTACTAAAGTAAGATATTTGTAATATACTTTGTTCTCTCTTTTAGGTTGGAGAAACTGGCGTGCAGCTGTCAGTGGAGCTGTGTGGATGTGCACTACAACTGGATCTTCATGATGATCCTGAGGCTAAATCTTTAATTTATAAAACTTTAGCATACCTGTTTCCTACGGACTTGGAAATTTGCAGAATCTGTGCACTATCAGTTTTCTTTTTGGAGCGCACCATAGAATCCTACAGGGATGTGGAACGTTTGTACAAATATTCTGATGAGGAGTATAATGAGTTTAACAGCTACGTAGAGAACAGAGTACGCTTTGAATTGCTTCCTATCTTAAAAAGAGGATTATTATTCGATCCAGAATTCTGGAATTTTCAAATGATTCAGCAAAATTGTGCAGAACTGCTTGGAGAAAAGGCTGCCTTGGTCATGTGTACACCTGAACAGGATAATGAGGTGGAACCCAGCTTGCCTCTGGATGAGTCTTTGATTCAGTTACGCAATGGCGTATTAAAGCACAAAGAAACAAGCAGCAAAATAAAACTTCCTTTACATTCTAGAAAGAATCATGCAGTTCCCAGTACTAATAAAATGGAGCATAATGTTCCTAAACATCATTGTACTTTGTGCAACAAAGAATTTTTAGGTGGTCACATCTTTAGACATGCACAGACACATCACGAAGGAGGCTGCTTTACATGTGTTATATGTGCCCGAAAGTTCCGGAATAAAATCAACATGCTTCGACATTTAAGACATCACCTAAAGAAAATGCAAAGGCACTCCATGGTTAATTCTTCTAATGCTTCCCCAGACAACGCTATCCAGGTTTGTTCAGATATCAGTGAAGTTAACTCATCTGAAGAGTCATCAATAGCTTTAGAAAATGGAAACTCTAGTAGTTCGACCAGCGAGGGATTGAACGTCTCTCTCAGTCAAGAGAATGAATGCATGACATCAGATGAAAACCACCTAACTGACCGTAACCTAGAACTTTTACATCATTCAACAGCTACCCAGACTTCTTTTTCCACAGATGTTAGTAATGCAGATGATACGTCTGCTGTACTAGGCAATATGGAAATTGGGGAGGAAAAGTCTGACAGAGACTTGACACAACATGCTAAGCTAAATGGGTCTGTTTTCAGTAAAGAAGACTCTAAAGTCGGCCACCAGTGCCCTGCTCAGGGCTGTCACCGTGTATTCCACCGTGTAAGGGCTTTGAACAAGCATGCACGGAAAGCCCACCCATCTGATGATAAGGTACAGCAACACATAATGGCATGGAATAAGGGCAAATGCCGGTTCTGCCAGAGAAAGTTTAGCAATGGTAGGCATTTCATAGACCATTTAAAGAGGCATGTTTACCCAAATGTATATTTTTGCCAGCAGCAAAACTGCAATAAAAACTTTAAGTTTGCATCCCAGCTCTCGGAGCACCAATTAAACCACAAAACTGTAAAAGTTGAGTGTGGCTTTATAAACTGCACTGAGGTTTTTGAACAAATTTCTTCCCTTTACGAACATGAAGCTCAGCACTATGAACAAAATGCAGGAGAGGTTGGCAGTTCATTAGTAAATGAGGAACCGGTAAGTCAAGTTCCCGTACACTGCTTGCCACAGGAAGAAACGGTGAACCATCAGCGGCTTACAACAGCTATGAAAAAAGAACGGACTGTTGATGAAGAGATGGCAGACTTACCAGTCCCCAGCTGGAAGTTTAGAAAGGATGTGGCAGAACCAAAGACCTATAAACAGACTGAGAAAAAAATGAATGGGGAAGTACAAACCGCTGAGCAGACTTTCCAAACTAGCTGTAATGATTCAAAAAGCAATACCAGGCTGGAAACTGTTGAGGAAACACCACCTGTTATCGAGGAACAAATTCCAAATGGTCATGATGTGGAGGAACGGACAGTCTCAGATGTAGACACAATTGTGACATCAGACAGTACTACAAAAAGTAATCTAGACAAAACATTGCATTCAAATATGGCACAAGGCATTGAGCAAAAAAGCACTACAGTGGAAAATCATCCTGGTGACCCAAAACCAAATCAGCCTGCTAAATCTGCTGCGTTTTCTTCAGGAGGTACACGGCCCTATAGCAGGCCCTTGCCTCCAAGTTACCTAGCTGAACAGTACCTTAGCATGCCAAAACGTAGAAAAGGTAACCAGGATGCTATCAATGAAAACCCTACTGATTCTAAGACTTCAGTGGAGAAACTGAGATGCAGGAGGTGCCTAACGAACTATTGTAGCTTAGAAGCACTTGAGGAACATCTAGCACAAAAGAAATGTCAGCTGTATTTCGGGTTTGACTCAGATGATGAAAGTAAGTAACATCAGCACATAAAATGATGTGGTATGGTTTCAAATGATTTGTCAAATAGAAGGCTGTATGAAAGATCTTTTGAGTAACCAAAAGCAAGTTCCCACAAGAAGTCAAATTGCATACGTAGAAGGATCTCACTGGAAACATGCATGTGTTTGGCAATAGAAGTGTTTGGAGTGGGAGGGGACAGACAAGCTCCATTGCTACCAGGATGTGATGAGTGAGTGCCAGCACATGTATTAGGTTTAGGTGTTCTGACACTGGCATGTTTGAGTTTCTTGTTCCTTCAAATGTATTGAAGCCAGACAAATCTGCTTTTTGAGGAAGCAAGCAAAGGCAGCTCCAAAATTCTAAGCTTAATCCAGCCACCATTTCAATGTGTATATAGGGGTTAAAATGACATAATTTCAATTTATGTTGAATAAAATAAAAAGTGTAATCAATGGTAGGGGAAAAAATGCCATAAATGTGTGGACAGTGACACAATTTGTACGTCACCACAATGGGTTTGCAATGCAGCATAATAAAGCTTAATTTAGAGGGGGTTACAAACATATTATTCATTCTGTTTGCAAATTTCAAACATCTTTATAATTAAGATCCCCTATTTTCAGAGACTCAAATGTACAGTATTTGGACAAACTGACATCATTGTATATGACTTGATCATTTTCGGCAATGAGATCTGGAATCTATGAAGTATTCCAAAATGCTTTATTTACTCCCTACCATTCAAGCCTGCTTTGTAGAAGTCTACAGTTACTGCTTGGCCTTTTGTCTTCACCAAATAATATGCATGCTCATCTGGGTTGATGTCGGGTAGCTGCCAATAAAGAAAGCTCTGGGGATGGTTTACGGTATTTTTGGGGTAATGGCTTATCTTTGCTGGGAAACTCTGTCCTATGGGTGTTTAACATTAGGCTAAATCTTAGAAGGAAGTTCAACCCTA
Source organism: Pyxicephalus adspersus (assembly GCF_032062135.1). Lineage (NCBI taxonomy): Eukaryota > Metazoa > Chordata > Amphibia > Anura > Pyxicephalidae > Pyxicephalus > Pyxicephalus adspersus. The sequence continues at coordinate 154,450,578 of NC_092858.1, read as the reverse complement.
ATAGCCTCGATCTTCACCCTACTGCTTCTATCAGCAGCTTTATCCCCAAGTGAGCCAGTTCCATTGGCAGCGATATAAATCCATGCCATAACATTGCCTCATGAGCTATTTCTTCTCTTTGCCATACTCCTCTTTTTCCCATGTTGATTTTCATTTTAGTTAGAGAATATTCAAACAGATGAAACAAAATTTCAAATTGTATGAGAATGTTAGGAAAAGTGTATGAAAATGTAAAGAAACAGAACTGAATAGAACTTTTAAGATGTTCTCTGGCCTTCTAGTTTTAGGCTCCCCCAATGGTTTGTATCTCAATAAATCTGGATTGTACACTTTGACAATAATATACCAACATCCAAAGTCTCTGATTTTATTATACGATGATATAATAAAGGCACAAATTACATAATTGTATAAAGATATATACTTTTTTATAAGTAACAAAAGTTATATTACATATAAACTATTGAAAGCATCCGATTCATTCAGTGCAGGTAGTAAGGGTACATTAATACATAACAGATCCAATGAGCATTTTCTTTGCAGGTGCTTTTGCTGTTTCTTAAAGCAGCATCCATTTTTTTTAAATGAAGCACGTATGATTACAAAGATAAAAAAAGGAAAACTTGGTAATACATATGCAGATATACAGTGTTGTTTTTCAATTTCATCTTCTTTGCACACAAAAAACATTGAGTCTAGAGGGGGGCAAAGTCAACAATATAATCTCGTGCCACCTATGAGCAATGAATATAAGTTGGTGGTTTCATCCGGCAGAGAAATGTATGGCAGTCCTTTCTACAGTGTATATTATTTTTTTTGTACTATATTATAATATATATAGTACATTATCTTACAGAGACATGCAGAACTTTTACATTCTTAAAAATGAAGCAACATTTCACTTCTAACCATGGCTTGTCAATCAAGATTCTGATTACTTTTGGTCCCTTAAAAGAGTGATACTGTATATACTAAACCATTCAACCAATAGGGATGTAAATGCCCTCAAGTTAAGTGTAAAGTCCACATTCATTAAAAACTTCTTCCCTTATTTCGGGTGTTAAAGTCAAAGTAATGCATTTGTTCACATTCAACCCTAAATACTTATAGACCTAAATGCCTCCATGTGTATCCCATTTAATTAAACTGTGTGGTCTATTTCATTCTGCATCATGAAGTTAAAATTTCATCTGTGCAGGGGCTATACACAATAAATTATTATTCTCAAGCAGAAAAATAGCATTAAAATATGTTGTTGTTAACCTAACATAACATGCATATTCATTCCCTGCTAGTTAATGCAATTCATTACAGGAATCTATTACCTATGGGTTTTGCTGCTTGATTTATAAGGATTTGACCTTCGCAAACAAACTTGTAGGCCAGCCTAAGACCTCTTTTTTTGTTTTTTGTTTTTTGTTTTGCTAGTGCCTATTTCTGCACCTCTGCTGTTAAAATTCATTCAATATCCTACCTTAGAGTTGGTGTCTTACAGGCAGTATTGCAGAAGACTGTAAACTACCACATAATAGAGCTAAATTCGGACTTCACTGAACCACTTGTGCAGTGGACACCCTGGAAGTACATGGAATGTAGGTAGTTGACTCTGTAAGAGCTCTGTAGACCACACTTGGGGTAAATTGGCTGCAGAGACAGGGTTCAGAGCCTCTAGCCATGCCACTGTGCCTCTCTTTTTATAAAGATCCTTTTAGGTGCAAAGCCAGGTCAAGCCATAGCACAGCCAGCAGCATCATTATGTTGTTGGGTTCCCGGTTTAATGTTCAACAAATTGACCTAACCTTTTAATCAATTTTACCTTTCTGCTTCCTGGCTTTAATGGAATGCTTGTTGGAGCCCGGGTTTTGAAGGACTTCTCCTTCCAACTGGTGCTCTGTTTATATTTTTTTTTTCCTACCAGCTTCGGACAAAACATCCTTAGTGCAGCCTTTTTGAGATGCAGACATCCCCTTTCCCAGTTGTGCCTTTTTTTATTTCAGTATTTTGTTTTTTCATAATAAAGTTACAACACATTTTACAGTAATACAATATACAACGTAACTATCATGTAGCTTACATTTCACAACAAAATATGACAAAGAATAACAAAAATTCAGTTCAGGATATAAAATAAAGTGTGTATGTATCAACATATAAACATGTTATTGGGATTAATCGCCAATATCTGAAACAAAACCTCCCCCCTAACAAGGTAATAAAAGACAAAGCTTCCTAACTGTTTCACAGGTTAGGCAAAGGTGGGCAAGAAGTGGGATAAAGACTTTCACTATACTCTGGAGCCTTTTAGAGACTGGTATGGTATGGTATGGGTGCGCTTAGTTCCAGTCTAAAGTATAGGTGGACCATGGACCCCATATGAGGTTTAGTATACTGGAGAGTTTATCATTGACCATTATCCAGTTTAACTTTGCTGATCATTTTTCTATTAACAAATAAACCTCTTTCCAAGCCTTTGTTCAGTTGTGCCTTTTTAATGTTTTATATTGGTACTTACACAAAGGTGTCCCTTAACACTAGAAAAGTAAGATATCATGCAAGGTTTAATAAAAAAAATATTTTAAATCTAGTTAATTCTACAGCATTAAATTGGGTTTTTTTGCATTTTTTTAAAGCAGACATATACCTGAAAACATCTCTTTTTCATGACCCTATTACTCTTTTCTGTATGCTTTTCCCCATGCCTTTTTACAGTGGATATATGCCAAAAGATTATGGAAGCTGCCATTGCTCAACAAAGATTTCTCATTTTCTAATTGTAAAGCTGATCTTTTGGTTTCAATAGTTTTAATCACAGGCCTAAAACAAGTATGCTTGTGAGATTTAATACAATATTTTTCCTGGTGCAGATTTAATAAATTTATAAATGTGTTGCACAGGATCCACTTTTGTCCCACCTGTCACCCATGTCTTTGTTCATCTGCTCAGACAGAGGACAGTACAACATTTGTAAGTTCATAACCACCATTCAGAGCCCTTACAGGGCTGATCAGTGTCTCTCCACCTGTGACATATGTGACAGTTCTGCACCAATCACAAAGTGCCACTGCTATATGCTACATATATTACATTCCCTAAATAGAATGGAGCAAATGGTCTGCTGTGAAGAGGGGCATTTAACTTGTTGCTTTCCTCTTCATGGGTCAAATTTCCTTCCTTGATATTACAATTTGTTGTAATGTGTGACTCAGCCCTGTGGTAATGGTGTGTAATAGTGTGGTTTCTTCTATTATTGCATAGACATAAAAATATTTGCCAGTGTTCGAGTCAGAAATTTTCTGCCTTTAAAGCCGAATGGTATTAAATTGTAGGTGGGAGGCAGCCTTCGCTCTAGCGCCCAGCTAAAAGGGCCTGGGGAGAACACTGATTACCTGTATATATCTTTTAATGTAATTATATATTTCTGCACTACATGGGAATAGAGTGAATTTGTATAGGAATAGCTTTTTTGGATTTGGAGAACTAACATGTTTAATCCGTGTTCTTATAGGTGCCTGGTGAAAAGCTGCACAAGAAGACAAAACCCTCTCCTTTTCCAGTATAAATTTGGCCTTAATTGGACTTACCAGCTTTCATATTTTTACTGAAAACACTTGTGGAGTGCTAGATGTGTATATATGAGTCCAGAATACAAAAAAAACATGCTGAGTTTCACAATTTAGCAACAGAAACAAATGTGCCATGTAATTTTAATTTTTTTTTTCTTACTGGATACGTGCTTACAAAGTGCACTTATCTCCTAACTGGACCAGAACCTAACCTCCTTCACAGATTCTTTCCTACTGAGATCCCAAGTAAGTCCTCCAACCACGAGTCATCCTCCTTGTCTGCACATTATAGCTTTATAGATGTCTATGGACTGTCTTCCCAGGCACTAGTCTGTGGCACTGTAATGTACAGACAGTGGGTTATCAATAGAAAGATGCATGAGAGTTAAAAGAAGTACATACCCTTGCTTGTAATAATATTTTGGTGGCCTGACCTTACTGGCTTTACTTATGCATATAAGTTGAAAAGGAAACAACAAAAAGACATGCTTTTTTGGCCAGTGATATCAAATATATTCAAAAACAAATGGTGATAACAATATACAAGTAGTCCTCGGGTTACATACAAGATATAGGTTTGTTCCTAAGTTGCATTTCTTTGTAAGAACAGGTACATTATTTTAATTAATGCAGTTAGGACAGATGTTGGTCTCAACATATTATTAGGTAGTAAGGTGTCAGTTACTGTGTAAAATCCTTGCTGTTAATCACAAAACAAAGTGGTTTGCACCTAGTCAAGCAGAATGCGCCCCCCCCCCAATCCTCCTTTGTATCAAGAGGGGTGGTCCATATGTCAGATTTGCCAAACTTGAGGACTACCTGTATACACTTACATTTTGACAATTTACACAAAATAATTATATTGATTGGTGCCATGTCCTAATATACTTGATTGGAGTTCGAGGCCAATGCTTAGACAGATAATACTCTGACTTTATACAGAAATGAGAAGACTTACAGTCCGCAGGAAGGACAGGGCACAAGGAGAGAATACATTTATAAAATGTTTGCTTACACACAATACTAATAGCAGCAAAAGCCATAGTTGCTCTAATGTGTTGCCTAATAGGTGGTTTAATCATGAAAACTGCACCATGGAATGATATACCAGGCAATAAAGAGTTTTTGGCCAACCATCCAGTAGATTTTTTAGGGAAGTTTGAGCAAAATCTGGACATGAACCTGCATACGTCTGCCACAGTCACAACAGAGGATTTTTTTCGTTTAAAAGATTTCAGAATTCAACAGAACAGGGATTACCCAAAGTTACATTTGAGCACCTAGGATCTGTATCGAAGGGAAAAAGAAGCAATAATTAAAGCAAGGAGGCATTTATTATTATTTGTTTTATTTATAATCAGGATTTATATAGCACCAACATTACACAGTGCTGTACATTAAATAGAGTCTCTCTCTCTCTCTCTCTCTCTCTCTCTCTCTCTCTCATGCTTTGTCATGAGTATAAACAAAATTCATCCGTCACTGCTAACAGTAACCAATAGAAATGCCAATGAAGTTAACATGAATATATACATGTTTTTTTTAAATCATTTATTTAAAATGCAAGTAATTAAAATTACTTGGCCTTATCTTGTTTATCTTTTCATTTTTTCAAAGGTAAAGGTGTTTTGTTCTTTCGAATTAATTATGATAGGTCACTTACTTCCAAATGATCTTTTTGCACATGGTTGTTGGCCACCAGTAGATGGTGCTATGTCCTCATGCTAAGTACTACAAACAGCTTGTCTTTGCCGGCTCTGATCTCAATTTCAGTTCCAGGACATGCCACTAGGTGTCACACAAGTATAAATGTTGTTTTTCTAATGGCATAGTAATAAGGCAGAGTATATAAATTGATTTAAAGGTTTCCAACAATCTTTGTTTACAGGAACACCAAGATCACAACTGACAGCGTTCAAGAGCAACCACATGAAACTATAGCAGCAACATGGCCTTAGCTGTCCTTGGGTACTTACACAGATATGGTTTTTCCACACGCTTTAAAAGGCAGGCTATTACCTCCCTGGTGGTATTCCTGAGCGTGGCTTGGGGTTATTTTCAGTACCGGAGGCTGTAACACCGAGCCACACTTGGGGTGGCATTGTAAAAGGCTTACCTGGTCCCAATGAGCCTTTGGCTCTGTCCACCCCAGCATCTGTGTCCCCTGGCCTTGTGTCCCCGGCATAATCATTGGGTCGTGACTGGGTGGGAAATTTAAACAGATAGGAAACAGGAAAATTATCTTGTCCATTTACAATGAAGTTTGTTGTAAATATTTTTTGTGGGTTATTTGAAACAGAACTCTCCCTATTCTTCATAACTAGATTATACTAACCCCCCTCAGGACAGGATAATTTGTACAAAACAAAAGCTGGGCCCAAGGGTGGTTCCCCTGCTGGTGACCAAACCCTCTGACTTGTTCAATACCTCAGTTTTAGCAGCATCCTTGCTTTTGAGAATGGTTCCTTGTTGTCCTCTCAAGCTACAGTAAAATGATTAACTCCAAAATATCATAACAAAGCTTCCAAAGTTGTGTTTTAGTCAGTTTACTATAACAGGGCTGGCAAGATTCTGCTGGAAGTAAATTACTACTTTTAAAATGAATTTCACCACAATGCCAATAGTGCATATGTATGCAGGGGTGAATTAGAACCTGTTTTTTATCAGCTTGTATTATGTAAATAGTGGATATAGTCTGGGCAAATGTTTGCTTCAGGACTAAATATCCAAATTCCAATTGACTGGCTCTCTTTATATCACACATGAGCTAAAAAGAAAATTACCAAATAAGAGCCTAAATCTGTATGGTGGCTGTACAGCTAGTCACTCATTATTTGTACAATTTATAGGGATTAATTTTTACTCATTTCCGCCCATATTTCCTTGCACAGCAGTGCCAGCCCCTGTGCATTTCTTCTTTCAATGCAAATTTAAAGGAAAGACTCGTTTTTAAATTTACACCTCATTGTGTATTTCTTGCTCACGATACTGAACCAAAATCCTAATGTGCAGTACATTTACTTAACATAATATGTTTTGTTATTGATTAGTGGTTGAACTTAAAGGTCTTTTTTTTAACCTGACATACTATGTAACTATGATAAAACTGATCAAACTGCAAGTTTTTTTTGCATTAATAAATCTAATCTCCTTTTTATGATCATTTGAACTTTTTGAATTTACCCCAATGTCTATTATCTTTCATTGAGTTAAAGATGCAGAGACCTAGCAGTGGTTCCTTTAAAATATTGAACTTATTAGCATGGCAATTGCTAAACTACAACTCCCAGCATGCAGTGCGCTTCTTTACAGCTCCGCCTCCTCCTACTACGCAGAACGTTGCGTGTCGTCGCCGGAAGTAGAATGTCGTGTTTGGTTTCGTTTTCTGGGCTGTCAGTGGTAGTGACAGAGAAGGGGGAACGTGCTATGGCGGGGCTCAGCGTCCGGGAGAAAGAGGGCTGCCGCCGGCTGCTGGAGGGGCTGGAAATCTCGGAGCTTTTCTCTGTGGCGGAGACTGTCACTAACCGGCTCATTAATGTGTATAGCCGAGAAGGTGAGGGGAGCTCTGTGGGGGAGGGGAAGGGGGAGTCTGGGTCTCCTGTGAGGTGTTCATCCATCATTAACAACAGGTTCTCTTAAAGTGCCCCTTTAAGTCTTGATCGCCTAGGCCAGTGGTCCTCAGTAAAATTCGATATTTTTCAATTTTCATGTTTTATTAATAATAAAACAAAAACAAAAATTCTAATAAATTCCTATATTCTTAATGACAATTTTTGCCATTACATTGCACCAAATTCATGAACTGTACTAGAGACAGAAAAACAAGGGAGGTGCAGCGTGATGTCAGTGTAATTTTAAGTTGTATGACGCAACCATTGCTGAGCCGTACACTTCACTATTGTTTTCACCATTACAACAGTCACCCCGCTCAACCAATACAGATTCTCGTCCGATTGTTTCATTTTGTTTATTTCTCAGATGCTCTTTTAGGTAAGTATGACAACTGTGTATTCCCTTTACCTGTTATATTTAATGGCATGAAATAGTTTGACTTTGATAACTATCATTTCTTGTTTGGTCTTAGGCTAGGTACACAGGTGCAATGGTTCTCGTCTGATAATTTGCTCAGGGCTGATATCAGGCGAGAATCTTACATTTTTACTCGTCGTCCATCGTCCGAATGACCAAACTGGCGCATCCATGAACAAGGGACGATCGAACGGGATGCCGATCCGTCGTCCCCCCCCCCCTCCCCTCTCCCCCCTTTCCATAGAGCAGAACGGCACTGTATGTACAGTACTCGTTCATGAATTGTCCAGTCATTTTTGCACATGTGTTTGTAACCTTAGATTTGAATAAAAAAAAAAAAACGTAATGAGTGAAAAAAAAGCAGACAACTATTTTGCATTTCTTTAGTAATACCAAAGATAATGCAACTAATGATAATAGTAACAATAGTAATACTTCACTTACCGTTAGCTGATCAATGAATCAGAGCTTCCACAGTGCTCATCAGGCACCATTAAGAAGATCATTATTTTACAAATGTGTTTATCTTTTTAAAAAAAATTCATATTAATGGTCCACAGGACTTAAAATGATAAATTTAGTGGTCCATGAGGTCTAGGCAGCCTCTAAGGATACCTACATCACGCATCCCAGAAGCTCTGGCTGCTTCTTGTGCACATTCCCAAGATCTCGGCATTTGTGCAGAAGGGGAATTTTCCCCTCGGGAAATGCATTTGCAGTGAGATCGGCTCTCTTTTTTTTCCCCCTTTACAGTGGCTATGTCACCCAATCCTGCACCTGCGCAGTGCAAGATCAGGTGACAAAAAAAAACACAGAAGAAGAGGAAAGTGAAGATCCAAGTGAAGAAGCTTCCTCTGCACCAGGGCGAAGAGGAATTCCAGGACAACGCAGGACTGGATTGTGGGAAGGATCAGCGCGATCGAGGGATCTGCTGCATAAGTAAGTGGGTTTTTTTGTGTTTTTAGTTTAGTTCCTCTTTAATGTTTATTTCTCTGGCATCAGAAGAGAAATCGCTCCTCTGAAGTCTATAGCGGGTCAATGTTCAGTGGTGGGGCAGTAGGGGGTAAATATATACACTTTACAGAAAGTAAAAACAGACAACCATTAAAAGTAGTAAAGTAGACAACCCTTTTATGTACAGTAAAAATCTCTTTTTTTAAGGGTGAAGCCCCTCCCTTTCAGTTTTTAGCGCTGGGGCATTAATGACAACTAGGGAGTCTCTTGGGATACCGACATCACACACACCAGGAGGCTTCTGGTTGATCCTTTTGGGCATGCAAAAGGGTTTTTCCCTACATGCACAGTGAGATTGGCACACCCCCCCCCCCATTTAAATCGGCTACATCACTGCCTGTGTAGTGTGAGATCAGGTGACGTAGGCGGAAGACGAAGAAAGGAGATGGCAGTGTCAGGGACGAAGGCAAAATACAGGATGACGCGGAGCTCAATCCAGGAAAGTTCCGGAGGGATCTACAAAAGATAAGGTAAGTGTGATCTTTTTTAGTTTAGTTTTGCTTTAATGTTTATTTTTCTGGCATCCCCCACCTCTGATCACAGCGATATATTAGAGAAATCACCCCTCTGTCTATAGCTGATCAGCGTTCAGATGTGGGGCAGCAGGGGTTAAATATATACACCTCAATTTACAGTGAATTCAACATAATAATTTCATGTATTACCAATAACCATCCTTCCTGTCTGTACAAATCACGTGTTTGTTTATTCTTTTAGAGGCCATTGACGCCATACTGGTATACAGCAAAGATGCTACAGAGCTTTTAAAGAGACGGAAAGTTAACCGTGATGCCATTTTTAAGTACCTGGCCGCAGAGAAACTTGCAGTGCCCCCATCTACTGAAAAGAGTCAACTGATCCAGTATGCGATTAATCACTGGGCAGGACCTAAGGTTCACAAGGCATCAACCCCTGAAAAGAAGGTAAACAGGGCAAAATGTGTCATTTTTACAGACCTGTGAGACTGTCCTTATTGCAATTTTCATTTTCCTAACCCCATACTATTGCAGGCGCTGTTGTCTTCTTTCAGGGTGCAGATCTTTGGCCATCTTGATTGTCTGAACCAGGATAACATAACTCCTGCACATGCGTATGGGAGTATATTCAGCCCCAGCAGTATACAGTGCAGCACAGTGTATACATGTAGTTATGAAGGATGCAATATTCCATAGAAGAGGTGGTTATGAAAGGTGCACTTCCCTTTGATAAACTGTAAGGGCTTTTGTCTTTTATGGTAAACTTCTGAGTATGACATTTGTCATTGTTTTGTTTTTCTTGAAACACTGTTGTGGATCAAGAAAAGTTGCCACTGAAAGAAAGAACCCCCAATATGTATATAAACCATTATAAAACATTGTAGCCATAGGGTCTTTGTGGCAGCCAGCTTTATTAGGAGGAATCAGTAATGGCAGCCCACCTATGTATATGTGTATAGGTTTCATGGCCTGTCACTTTTTGGCAGTTGTATGGAGATTATGTTGCTGGAAGATTTTGCTGTCGGTTACAGTGGTGTTTTGAGATTTGTTGAGCCAATCACACCTTACATTCCTTTGCCCAATCTGCTGGGAATTTTATAATAATTGAATAAACAAAGGAAGAGTACCTTAAAAATGCACTTAAACCTCTGTCACTAAAAAAAGAACTTGAGACAACATCTGCCTTTCCCAGATTAAATAAAACAATGAAGCAGCACATGTAACAGTTCTAAACGGTAAGAAAATAAAGATGGAAACAAATGATCCTTGGGTTAGGATCCTTTGTGTGGTTCTCCATCTAAGAGCATCAAGCCACAAGGTAAGGGAGACTTGTTCTGGAAAAATATAGAAGCTTCTGACCTCTAGTCTGTTTCTGTAAAAATGGCTGGCAGTCGTTCTGATCTGATAGCTTTAATACTTTGAGCCCCCAGTCCATGACCTAGGACAGGTATACAAATCAGACATTTTGACTTCACTTAATAAAATGTAATAATACACACTTGAATAAAGAAAAAAAAAAGAAATGTTGATTGTATTTTATCTTTACAGGTTGAAGAAGAAAAGCCCAATGGGGAACCAATTGACTTTAAATTACTTGGTGAAAAGTTTTGTGAATGGTTTTACTTTCTTCTGAACTCTCAGAATCCATTCTTTGGACAAGTAAAAGGAGAGTGGGGCCCCCAGCACTTCTGGGAGAATGCCACACTTCGGTTTGCTTACAAAGCAGCAGAGCAGGCTACAGAAGAACACAAAGGCGCTCAGATGGCTAGTCTGCGTCTGCTTGCACTTACACGAGATGAGAGACTAATATTTAGTCATAACTCTGACAGCGGAGAAATAAAATGTGTGTCTTCTCCTCATGGACTGGTGGTGGTGGCAGTTGCTGGTACAATTCATAGGGATGGTGCCTGTTTGGGAATATTCGAACAGATTTTTGGACTAGTACGCTGTCCAATTGGTAAAAATTGGAAGATCAAGTACGTGGATCTAAAAGTCTTGGGACAGGACTCTCTGAACTCTGGGCAGAAAAAATGTTTACCTTCTGTTACTTACCAGACTAAAGAATTGGAACTCTACTATTCTGATTCAGCTACGAGCTGATGGCTATACTGTTTATCTCGCGTGAATCATTTTATATTTCTTGTATTTCCTGTGACATGCTATCAGTCCTAATGGCATGCACTGCAATTCAAAGCCAAATTGGGGACAATGATGTGCACATCACTCATTTTTCCCATTAACCAACAATATTTTCATGTAGAAGTACTACTAATTTAATTCACATTGTTATGAAAAGTGTTGAATGCTTGTTATGTTGTTTACACTTGATATTACGCTAATGATAATTATCAGGCATTTTAGACCAGGGGCTGCCTGATTATGATTTTCTATTGGATTTTCTGCTGTGCATAGAAATTTTTTTTTTTTTTTTTTTTTTTTTTTTTTTCTTTCCACTAGTTAATTTCAGTTCTCCTAACTTCTGACAAGAACCAAAAACTTTTATAAGGCATAAAATAATATTACTAGTTTGGTTATATTACCAGTGTAACAAGCTTGTGGGGAACGTTATTAGTTAGCATTTCCTACCCCTCAAACAATGCATTTTTCACATTTGCTGTACATCCTCAATTAAGATGACATAACTGTCTTGCATGTGCACAGAAGTTATTTTTATTCTGCCAAGGCATGCCACAATCATACATTAAGCTGTGTATTCGATCTTAAAAGGTTCACTAGCAGGGACACAGCCTCTTCTAGAATGAAACCCCTTCTGCTTGCATTTCTTTTTTAATTAAAATTCCATTTAAAGTTTTTAAGCCTTTTTTTGTCATCAATAAAATTTAAAGGTTGAGCTCAAACAAGGTCAGGCAGAAGACAAAAATTCCCTGGTGTTTTTCTTTCTGTTAAATCTTTTCTCTATTACTAAATTGCAGTGGTTTGTTGTGCACTGTCTCTGCATCTTCATGTTGGAGCCTCCAGAAAGGATAACATTGAGCAGCACGGTAGTAACAACAACAAAATCTCACTTTGTATGCCCTGAGATAAGCAGTCAGAGGCAGCAGTGTCTTAGATCTCACATTGAAAATAAACATTTTAGTGTAACACAAAAATGGAGAAATCCTTTATGATGGACATTTGTTTACTTCATTATAATGTTTTTTAAATGCCATATATACTATTTAAATATTCTTTAAATTTGATATCATTGAACATTATTCATTCAGTGTTTAACCACCTGGCCGTTTCACTGATGTCTAGATTTCTGTACCAAAAGCGGTACACTGTTTTTCATGAAATTTTTTTTTTTAAATTGTAGACCTGTAACTTACAGAAATATGTCCGAAAAATGGAATGCGATAATTCAGTATACTGTATAGTAATATATTTTTCTAAAACACCTCCCTAGTGTCAGTCACATACCTATAGACAAAACCACATAAATATATTTTGTATTATTTTGTATTGGATTGGATACAGGACTTTGAATACAATACAAGATATTTGAATTTCCTGCTAGGACCCCCGTCAATGGGGGCATGCACGGACATCATCAGGAATCGCCGAGGGACACTTGCGCGAACGCCGGCTGTTCTAATTCTTTCCGAACTTCCATACTTCCATGCAAAAAGTGCTACATTTTTTGCATTGAAATTTATTTTAGATTGTAGGCTATAATTCACAGAATTACTCAATAATTACTTATAATTCACCAAATTATCGCATAACTCACCGAAATATGTCCAAAATTGCAAAAAATGTATTAATAAAATTTTTTTTAAAAAAACATAAAATCCTTAAAAAATTGTGTATAATGTAATGTAACTGTACAGTAGCTTATATAATATATATATATATATATATATATAATACAATTATATATATTATATTATATAAAGATTTCTTTGTATTGGACTCAATACAGCTTTTTTGTATTGAGTTCAATACAAAGTGATTTGAATTTTCAGCCTCCCGCCCGCAGCGACGTCACCGGGAAACCCTGGAGATCGTTACTGCACTGTAATGCATGTTTATATTTTTAGCTACCCCGACCTTGGTTCGGGGTAAACGATCGTAGCAAGTTTACTTATCCCAAACCGTAGGCGGGCTAACTGTCGGGGTGGTTATATTAATTTTTAAATTTTGTTGGAAACTACAGTAAACATGGGTCTAGCACAATAGTTTTATAGTCCTCAGATATATTGGTGACTTGATTACCTTCTCATCGTTCTGTAGACTGTTGTATGACTTGCTTCTCCAACTCATTGGTGAACAAATGGCTTCCAGTTGGAGTGTGGTTTAATATGAGGCTGAGCTAGTCAGTAAGCTGTAATTTGTTCTACAACACCAGGCTTCACATCCAGCCCTTGAGGATCAGGATGCATATATATATATTTTTTTTTTTTTTTAGGCTGCAGAAGGACAAACATGCAGAAGAGGTGTGACTACATAATTTAATTCTTTATTTTCCAGGTCTGCTTGTTCATTATAGCTAAGTGCCTCAAAATATTGAAGCCAGATACAGGCAAGGAACTTGCAGTTTCTGAATAAATCACCCTTTATTTTTTCTCAGTAAAAGTTTTGTGAGGTTAACCATGCATGTGTAGTTGTAAACATTGATATTTTTTTTTGGGGTGTATGTATAGCTCTTTTTTTAATAATTTTATTTGTGGTAGTTTCCCTAAATATTTTGTATTTTGTTCACCTATTTCTGTTAGTTTTTCTGTTTTGTGAGCTTAGACAGCAGCCTGGATGGATGGACAGGGACTGAAGATCCTGTAGGCTTGAGTGTCGCCTGTTCAGTGATGGAATACAATAGGCAACAATGAAACAGTGAGTTCATGAAGGCGATGTGCAGGCAGAAAAACAATTGCAGGCAGAAAACATCTGAGCTACCTCGACAAGGGCTAGATGACTAGATCAGGGTCTCTGGAAAACAGCATTTTGGGGTGTTCCCAGGGAAAACTGGAAAATCCAGTAAACTAGTGACAGGGCCTTGGTTTTGTAGGCTCACTGGTGGGGGGGGGGTTAAGGTCTCTTTGGTCAATCCCACAAAAGGACTACATTAACACCAACTCCTAAAAAAAGGAATGGCAGTCATGAGAGAAATGTCAGGACACAGCAAGATGCACTATAGAAAGTAGGTAGGTCATCAGCAGCAGAGAGACATAAAAAAATCTGCTGCCAATTTCTTGCTGTCATATCACATGACATTACCTGTACAAGGAAATTCGTATTGAGAATGATATGAATGTGAATTCATTCATTCATATTAAAATGTCTCCTGCCAAAGTTAA
>NC_092858.1:154382972-154433021 GCF_032062135.1 Pyxicephalus adspersus | reverse complement strand
AAAAAAAAAAAAAAAAAACTATGGTGCACAGAAACATGCATTCAGGAAGAAAAATTGCATGACCTAATAAAACACAATACCAGATTACAATCAGGCCCTATAGGATCTGTATAATACACACAGTAGCTACCATTCTCATATAACTTGCTCCTGTGGCCAACACCATTCTGTTTGAATCCCTGGGGTCCATAGTCTCCCACTGAATCATTTCTGCGTTTCTTCCCCCTGGGTTCAGAAGACGGCACACAAGGACAGCTGTCTCCTACTGCCTTAGCAGAACTAGATGGGATCTACTCCCAGGTGGCTGAATCTGACATCTCTATATGCATCAGATCCCGCCACATAGTAGCACACACTGTCCCATATCTTATCCAAGCCTTTTAAAGGGTTTGCCATTAGTTTGTTTTTAAAACATTACAAATTTGGAGTTAAGCTTGGTTTTCTCTTTGTTCCTATACATGGCTGTAAAGTTAACATCTAAATTAAAAATTATTAACTATGCAATCACCAATAGTGGGGAGAGATTTAAGTATACTATTCTAATTTCAAATACCTTCAAGTATGACCTGTAATTGCCTTGTATGGCTGCAGCTGCATACGGGTTCACTGTGGCCTGTCGCAGTCCAAACGTTATATATAGTTTATGTAGCGCCATACATATTATGCATTGCTTTACATTGCATCACATTTATTTTCTACCCCTCTCCATGTTTCAACACATATGTACAATACGCTGAATAAAAGGTTTTTTGTTTTAAAATTAGTGTTTAAAAAAAAAAAAAAAAAAATGGTTAGATTGGCTACAATGGCAACATTCCACTCTGCAGTGACTTTACCAGTAGGTATAAGCTGAGGGCAAGACATATTTCTTTCACTGAGCAGCCAGGCACAAAGTCTAACCTAACCACCAAATATTGTGATAGTCTGTGGTAGGATATATAAGCAAGACAGGTGTATTTACCTACGTAGTAATATACAATATAAGACCTAACAATATAAAAATAAAAGAACCACAAAAAAACAAAACCCCCCCCCTCCCATATCAAAAATACATTCTTTTGCTCACTTGGTTGTGGAAAATAAAATATAGGAAACTTGGTTGTGGAAAACTTCATTTTCCACAACCAAGGGAGCAAAAACTTCTCCCTCTTGCAACAGTGGTCCACTGGAAAATTTTGGACACTATTTCAAATTTTTACGTTTTATTAATGATAAAACAAAAATATTATTCTAATAATAAAATTCTTATATTCTAAATGACAATTTGCAACTTTATATTTCACAAAATTTACAGACTGTACTAAAGACAAAAAACAAGGGAGGTGCAGCATGACGTCAGTGTAGATTTAAGTTGTACGAGGCAACCGTTGCTGAGCCGTACGCTTCAGTATTGTTTCCACCATTACAACAGTCACCCCACTCCACGAATACTGATTCTCATCCAATTGTTTTATTTTATTGGTTTATTTCTCAGAAGATCTTACCTGTGTATTTTTTTAAATGTTATATTTATTGGTATCAAATAGTTTGACTTTGATAACTATCATTTATTGTTTGGTCCTACATTCGATTGAAATAATCCCATAATGAGTGAAAAAAAGCAAACACCTAACCGCGTTGGCAGTATTCCCAAGTGTGGCTCGGGGTGAATTTTACATAGCAAAAGCAGTAATCCTGAGCCACACCCGGGTAGGAAATAAAATTCTACCTGCTCCCCTCGTTCCAGCGGTGGGCTCATCGATCCCCGGCCAGCTTCTGCATTACATCCTCGGCTCAATGAATGTAATGCGTGAAACGGCGGTAAAACATTGATCACAGAGATAAAGGTATAAAAAATAAATCCAAATAAATAATAAATCCAAAAATGTTTGGACAAATTTAAAAATGTTTTAATAAAATGTATTTTATGTATTAAATTATTTATAATTATTTATTATATTATAATGTATGATATGTGTTTCAAACAACCTAAGAATTACAAACCTAAAATAATAAATTTCCACGCAGAAAATTTTTACAAAAAATGTATATCTTGTGGTCTGTGAGGTTGGAAATGTTGGCGACTGCTGCTTTAGCAACTTGAGGTACGCTGCAAATTTGTCTTGTATGGAGATAGCTTTGAAGAGACATTATTTCCTGACCTTATATGTATACTTTTTACCACCCAGTCAGCATTTTTCAGGGAGTAACATCTCAATGAGCATGAAGTACAGATCAATGATATAATTCTGCTTACTTTCACAGGCTCAAATTTACAAACAGAAGTGTTTTTTGCCTAAAATTGATCTCAGCCTAGCCATGCATAGGTGGTGTCTGGGAGCAGTAAACACCACTGACACCATTCTGAATTTCTTAACGGATTACCCTGATCTCTTGGCATGAATTTGGAAAACCCCTAAGGCTAGAGCCTTAGGCCAATGCTAACGGTGATCTCTCGCAGTCTGTTCTTGTACAAGGACAAGATGACTTACCAGACTCTGGGTTTCTGTCATGTCTTGCCATGATTTTCCAGTTATAGAATTAATTGGTCTGTTTCTGCATTTGAGCTAAACTAAATGCTAAATCAATACACATTCAAAATTTGTGATGCCAGAATACAGTTTGTGAAAACTAATTGTAGAGCCTAAAGACATCTCCCTAGCAGGTCTCAGTTTTTTTTATGTCACATTAAAAAGGGGCATTTTGAAAAAAAATGCTTTATTTTGTTAATTGCCCCCTTGCCAGTGCCCATCTCCTAATGCCTTTTTAGACAATAGCTTCCCTATTATATATTGTGTCCAGAATTTAGTATCAAGAGTAATAAATTGGTTTAGACATAAAAGAAGATATGTTATGTTATTGTGAATCAAATACATTTTCTACTTTTTACTAACTGAGAGCTATGAGCTATATCTGTTTATCATCAGTAAAATCTTTTCATCCAAATATTCATTATCTCGCTCCCCTTGCTGAAATCTCTAGAACATTAAGGTTCTCATTCACATCTCTGCAGTCCAATTATTTAAACATTATATGTGTTATATTTCATGTGAACATACATTGCATTAAATCATCATATTATTGAATGGACACTCAAGATACCACCAAAAATACATCGACACAATTTTCCTGACAGCGCACCACAAGGCACGGTAGTGTGTTACTGCGCATTGTGATGAGCTGCAATATGTTAGAGACACATTCCTAGTACATGGAGGTTCCATTTACCATACAAAGCACATGACTTGCTGCAATGTATAAGTGTGAAATTGGCATAAATAGGAGTATAAAAATACCCAAAGGAGACCTCTCTGTAAATGTTACAGCTAGGAGGTGGGACAAGAAGTTAGAAATTGATCAAGAATAAAGACATTAGGTGATTCAAATTATCATCATCCACCCAAACTGGAAATATCAGTTTTAAATTGAGTTTCCCTTGAGTTTTTTATATATATATATATATATATATATATATATATATATATATATATATATATATATATATATATATTTATTTTTTACACAACAGGTAAATAAGCAGTATGACCGAATGAGCAATGTCAGTATGAAATCAAGTGCCAAAAAAGATCAGCATTGGTAATAGAAGTTTGGGTTGTAGCATATGTATAATATATGTAAGTACTCTAAATGTCAATTTGTGGTATCTGTGTCTATAATGTAGTGTCTATAAAATGAGACTAGTAATCATAAAGCTATTAAGCTACTTACAACTTTTAAGACAGAGATATAGCCAGGACAAGTCACCTTAGTTTTCAGGGACGAGGTACTGGATCAATACCTTAGTTTTTTCACACCCTAGATATCAAAACTATTAGCAAGTGTCTCCAACGTTCCTATCCCACAGCCCTGAACCAAAACAATCTAATCATCAATCTATTAACCCACATCCTCTACATTTTTACTTTTGACAATACCACATACCTTCAACAATTCTTCACATCCATCCAAGTTAACCATCCATCCAAGTTAACCAATTTAACCTCAAATTTACTATGACATTCAGTAGCAGTCAAGTCTCCTTCCTAAATCTCCACATCAAGAATAATGTCAAACACCAAATCATTACAACCCTGTTTGGTAAAGAAACAGCAGGCAACACGGTGCTTCACGCTGATAGCGCACACCCTAAATCCTTGATCCGCAGTATCCCATTTAGTCAATATCTCAGACTAAAACGGAACTGCACTATGGATAACGATTTTAAACATGAGGCCAAACAACTACAGGAAAGATTACCACAAAGAGGATACCCCAAAAAATCATACCAGAGAGGCCCACAATACCAGAGAGATGACCTCATTTCAAACATAAGGATACCCCCACAAACACCCCATCCATCACACGTATCATTACAAGATATAACATGAACCATGATTTTATTAACAAAACTCTAGCCCAACATTGGCACATCTTGAAAACAGACCCAAAATTCAGTAGGTTCATTAGTGAAAAAACCTACATTCACATACATAAAATCCAGTTCCTTCAAGGACCAACTAGTTTCAAGTAATTTGCAATATGCACCCACCAAAAACCCTCAGGGAAACATCAAAGGCACTTTCAAATGCAATTACTGCAATCAGTGCCTATGGATTCATGATATGATTTTACCTAACGGTCACACAAATAGACCAATACACCACACTTACTGATCCACAACCAGTGTCATTTATCTAATGACCTGTGTATGTGGAGCTTTCTATGTCGGAAAGACAATGCATCCTTTCAGAAAACAGATATATGAGCATATCCATTCCATTAGGGTAGGAAAAATTACTACGCCTGTATGTTGTCATGTAGGAACCAAACACAAATATAATACCAATGCATTAACATTTTCAAGATTGAAACATGTACCACCCAACATCAGAGGGGCTGATTTGGATAACAAACTACTCCAATTAGAAACAAAATGGATTACAACACTCTGTACCACTAAATACCCAGGTTTAAATGACACTATCAGTTATAAATAATTCCCGTAAATTATGTACACTAATTACAGCACACCCCATCAGCATACTGTTCATTATATTTTGTATTTGATGTACGTCTGATTAGATAATTTTTCATAATTATTACCTTGTGGTCAAACATGTTACTTAATATATTCAAGAATGTATTAACCAATAATTGATGTATTCTATATTATTATTATTATTATTTTTATAATTTCTGTTAATTTGTTCCTTATATCTGTGTGTTACACAGACTGTCTCACTTTTCAATTCTACATACTTATAGCATGTATTGTTACCTTTTTGCCACACGCTTGTTATGTGAATCTCATTTATTGAAAGTCCTTTTGTTATCTTTGAACTCTGTGTAACCTGACATACTCCAATATGTACTGTACTTTCCATACTT
Organism: Pyxicephalus adspersus; assembly: GCF_032062135.1. Lineage (NCBI taxonomy): Eukaryota > Metazoa > Chordata > Amphibia > Anura > Pyxicephalidae > Pyxicephalus > Pyxicephalus adspersus. Next base: position 154,427,654 of record NC_092858.1, on the reverse strand, counting down.
GACATACTCCAATATGTACTGTACTTTCCTCTGGTTATATGAATGATATGTAAATCCTTTTGACTTGATATATATTAACACCTGTATTCTATGTATTTTACAATACTAAGTACAAACATTACATCCCACTATCATAGCAATTTATATACTAATACTCCTTTTATACTATCCATAGGCTTAGACAAAAGCACCCTCCTTTGGCAGCCTTTGATCCCTCCTGGAGTTTGTGAGGACTTGCAGGGGACGGGGCGCCAACTAACTGGTGACAATTCTTGGTTTCTCACTCACCTTTATTATTACCATTTTTATTCTACTTATATGAGAGTCTTTACACCTCCCAGCATGTAATAACTCATATACCATCCCAACTCTTCCTTAACAGGAGATTAAAACGTGAGGCACTAAGCAACCCTCCTCTCACTCTGGGAATATACAACCTGGATTTACTAGCTCCCTGGCTATAACTTCTTTACCTACCTGGGGAGGCTATTGTGCATCCACCGGGTATGTATATAAATGTAAACATAATACAACCCAGCTTTCTTTATAATCCCCATAATACACTTAACCAAATATGATATTTTCCCCCTTTTCTCAACTTCAACGCAGCAAAAACCAATGTATTGATCCAGTACCTCGTCCCTGAAAACCAAGGTGACCAGTCTTGGCTATATCTCTGTCTTAACATAGGGTTTTTCTGCTTTATACCCCCTCTTTTTTATGCTTACACCACACACTACACCATTACACTATAGACACAGACCGGGACACTACACTATAGACACAGATACCACAAAGTGACATTTAGAGTACTCACATATATCATACATATGCTACAACCCAATCTTCTAACTATTACCAATGCTGATCTTTTTTGGCATTTGATTTTATACTGACATTGCTCATATGGTCAATTACTATGTTATGATACTGTAATGTATTGATACTGTTTATTTACCTCTTGTGTAAACAACAATGTTGGATATCTCTGTACTTTGTACTTTAACACAGACCGTTAAGTTTCCCTAATAAGCGCACACCCCTGAAGAAGTATAAGAGCGTGTTTACAACAATACATACCGTAATCTATGTTTTATCACATATTTGGGGTCAAAATCTCCTTCTTTCATCTCTTCTCTTTTATCCAATATTTATACCTAAAGAGGTGACTCCGTGATCATCCACTGGGAATAATCTCAACCACCACCCTCCCCCAAATCCCCTGCACATACTCTGAGGCTGTGCACAACTGAAGGGGATTTCAGAGTATGTGAAATACGTTCTGCCCTTCTCTGGTATGTAACAGCAGAGACTAGTTTTAGTTTCATTTCTACTCAGACAAAGCAACTGAAGAGCATTATTTTGTTTTACTCCAAGATCTCCTAAGTCATCATGGGTTTCAGTGCTCTTGAGAAGGAAGGCTGCCGGAAAATACTGGACCAGATGGCCACCTCTGACATACTGTCCCTGTATGAAACTGTCATCAAAGCCAAAACAGAAGTTCGTGTCAGAGCAGGTAAGACACTCCTAAAGCCAGGTGATATATGGAAGAGCACACAGTAAAATAACCGGGACATATGTGCTTTATAGGGACCTGCTGAATACACCATGTTTATTGTATTCTTCGTGGTCCTACCTCCCATACGTAGACCCAAGCGGGTAATTACTGGCATACCCATATCAAAAGAATAAAAATGTAATTTTATTTCAAACATGAACTTAATGGCATGCTTGCTTGTTTGGTGGCTGGATGGTGAGACCAGGCTGGGGAGTGCATATCAAACAGCCTTAGATGCCCTGCCCCTTGAAAAGGGAACTGGTGAAATTTTGGAGACATTAGCTTCACCTGATACCAGTGACACTAATCCAGTGCTCTCCATAATACCTGCCGCACATGCAGTGAGAGACTGACCCTGATTTTACCATCACCTTAGTGCCTTGGATATCTGTTTGTTTGCTTTGTTGTTCTGCTATCAAATCCTCTGAAGAAGCGGCTGCTGCTTCGAAATGCGTCGGGCTACAGAGAAAATAAATTTTGTTAGTTTTTTATTGTATATGTGCAAAATTGTGAGGTATTGTCATGTGATGGTCTTTTTATTGATTGTATGTTTTATATGTTTACTTTTTTCTTTTTATAAGTACATGTTTGAAATAAAATGGAATTTGTATGCTTTTGATATGGGTATACCAGTAATTTGTTGCTTGGGTCAACTTATCGAAAGTAGGACCATTGTTTTCCTCTGATTGTTTAGGACTATGGCACTTTTTGAAGGTAGGTAGATTTTGATCACCAGACACAAACATCTTGTTTAAAAAACAGTTTCCAATGCCCTGGCAGATCACTAAAAAACTGACATGAATGACAAATATTGTAGTCCCAGCAGTGTGTACTTCCTTCTCATCCTCCCCTCTTCATAGAACATACAGGTATAGCGCCCAATCCTACTGTCACCCAAAATGATCATTAATGGAGGACATCTAACCTAAACCTAATACCTAAACTAAACTTCTCTACCTTGCTGAAGTCAAATCTGTATTTCCTTTGTTTATTATATATATTTATATACATCAATCACCATCCCTGATATACTGGCTTAAAAAAAAATGTCTTTTCTCGAACATTTCTAGTTACAGAAGTATTTCTCTACAAGGGTTCCTTCCTTGAGCAATTTGGAATTCTCAGGACAGTTTAACTGACACCAATCTTTTTTTTGGCTATCTATACCAGAGACATCTTCTTACTGGCCAACAATGTAATACAACATAATATAATAGACATTCTTCCCAGTGAACACCACACTAATGTAATGTAAGCTGTGGATATAGTAATTACAGAAGGGGTCCCCTGAAGGGTTCCTCCATGGTAAAAAGATCCAGTTTCAGGATGGCAATGTTCTGGTTGTACCTGCGCCTTGCACCTCTGTGTTGTCACATGAACTTTTGATGAAGAATACGTGTCATTAGTTTATAATTTGTTATTGATACACAATGCTTTAGCAAAGTAAATGTCATTTGGTTAGGGTTTACATCTTCTTAGAAGTGTATTTAAACCCCAAAACATCAGTGTAATATTCTATCACTTGCCAGTCTTTAAATGTGGTAGCTGCATTTTTTTCAAGTTTTATTTTTATCTGCACCTGTTGTTTCTGACAATACCATACTTCCTGTCGTAGGGTGACAACTCATAACATAGAAGGGAGTTGTTTTGCCATCTGTAGAGGAGAACTGAGAAGGGTTGACAACAATGCAAACTCATAACAGTGCAGTGCAGGTAGAGTGTATTGGATGTTATCTGCTCACTTGAATTTTAGCACTTTTTAAACAAATGTGTAAAGACGCAGAAATTAAATTGGAGAAGATTCCGCAGAGAGACCGATGGTTAGAAGACAACCAGTCAAAACTTGCTTCTGGACCCAAGCACTCTACCTAAATTTTACTTTTTTAGGACTAACCTTTTAGGTTGCAGATAATTTAAAAAGGACTTTTGCAACAAACAGAGAGGAATTTGATACATTGACATAGAAAAAGTAAATAAGTAATGTCAGAATAGGAGTTTTGTCAATCTGGCCTGGCTATTCAAGATAATTGAAGCCCTGATACACAGAAGAAGACTATGGGCCTGATTTATGAAAGCTCTCCAAGGCTGGAGAGAATACACTTTCACCAGTGAAGCTAGGTGATTCAGCAAACCTGGAATGGATTTCTTCAATGTCATTTGCTATTTGCTAGCAAATGCTTTGAATCCTGGACCAGATCCATCCCAGGTTTGTAGGATCACCCAGCTTCACTGGTGAAAGTGTATTCTCTCCAGCCTTGGAGAGCTTTAATGAATCAGGGCCTAAATGTCATCTATGACAGAGTCAGTATAGGTCCGGTCACTTCCTGTCTACTGTCCCTTCCGCAACCAAAGACCTACCTGGTTGCATTTACCTAATTTGGAAGGTTCAGTTTTGCTTTAAGGACAAGAAATAATTGAAATTGCCTCCAACATGAGCACACAGGGCATAGGATAGGACAGGTTACAACCTACAAAAATGCTTTTACTTTTAGCGTTAAAACAAAGTGAGAATGGATGGGTAGGAATTTATTTAAAAATAAAAAAATATTTGGATTGGCTGCTCCTTAAAGTGTTGGGTCAAACAAAACTATAACACACTAACTCATGCTTTTCTGCAATATATGGGTGTGACGCTGCGTTACTTATAACTGTTGATAAACTAAAACACAAAGGAGACCTACCTGTATCTGTCACAGCAGGTAGGTGGAACTTTCAGTTCAAGTTTAGAGGTGTTCTGCCCTTCTCTGGTATGTAACAGCAGAGACTAGTTTTAGTTTCATTTCTACTCAGACAAAGCAACTGAAGAGCATTATTTTGTTTTACTCCAAGATCTCCTAAGTCATCATGGGTTTCAGTGCTCTTGAGAAGGAAGGCTGCCGGAAAATACTGGACCAGATGGCCACCTCTGACATACTGTCCCTGTATGAAACTGTCATCAAAGCCAAAACAGAAGTTCGTGTCAGAGCAGGTAAGACACTCCTAAAGCCAGGTGATATATGGAAGAGCACACAGTAAAATAACCGGGACATATGTGCTTTATAGGGACCTGCTGAATACACCATGTTTATTGTATTCTTCATGGTCCTACCTCCCATACGTAGACCCAAGTGGGTAATTACTGGCATACCCATATCAAAAGAATAAAAAATTTAATTTTATTTCAAACATGAACTTATAAAAACTTGATGGCATGCTTGCTTGTTTGGTGGCTGGATGGTGGAACCAGGCTGAGGAGTGCATATCAAACAGCCTTTGATGCCCTGCCCCTTGAAAAGGGTACTGGTGAAATTTTGGGGACATTAGCTTCACCTGATACCAATGACACTAATCCAGTGCTCTCCATAATACCTGCCGCACATGCAGTGAGAGACTGACCCTGATTTTGCTATAATCTTAGTGCCTTGAATATCTGTTTGTTTGCTTTGTTGTTCTGCTATCAAATCCCCTGAAGAAGCGGCTGCTGCTTCAAAATGCGTCGGGCTACAGAGAAAATACATTTTGTTAGTTTTTTATTGTATATGTGCAAAATTGTGAGGTATTGCCATGTGATGGTCTTTTGATTGATTGTATATTTTATATGTTTACTTTTTTCTTTAGTAAGTACATGTTTAAAATAAAATGGAACTTTTATGCTTTTGATATGGGTATACCAGTAATTTGTTGCTTCACTTATTGAAAGTAGGACCATTGTTTTCCTCTGATTGTTTAGGGATATGGCACTTTTTGAAGGTAGGTAGATTTTGATCACCAGACACAAATATCTTGTGTAAAAAACAGTTTCACAATGCCCTGACAGATCACTAAAAAACTGACGTGAATGACAAATATTGTAGTCCCAGCAGTGGGTACTTCCTTCTCATCCTCCCCTCTTCATAGAACAGACAGGTATAGCGCCTGTTCCTACTGTCACCCAAAATGATCATTATTAAAGGACAGCTAACAAACTTCTCTACCTTGCTGAATATATATATATATATATCACCATCCTTGATATATTGGCTTAAAAAAACTGTCTCTGGAAATTTTGGTTACAAGCTCTGCAAAAGTGTCTCTTTAGTTGTTACAAGTTTTTTGCTGAATTTAGTTTCCAGAGATTCTGGTAGTGTTAATCTGAACCTAATTAATAAAACTCCATAAGCTATGTTTGTTCACTAAAATAATATCAGCTGGTCCTGCTACAAAGGTCTTTTCTCAGACATTTCCAGTTACAGAAGTGTTTCTCTACCAGGGTTCCTTTCTTGAGCAATTTGGAATTCTCAGGACAGTTTAACTGACTCCAATCATCTTTTTGGCTATCTTTACCAGCGACATCTTCTTACTGGCCAACAATGTAATACGCATTCTTCCCAGTGAACACCACACTAATGTAATGTAAGCTGTGGATATAGTAATTACAGAAGGGGTCCCCTGAAGGGTTCCTCCATGTTAAAAAGATCCAGTTTCAGGGTGACAATAGTCTGGTTGTACCTGCGCATTGCACTTCTGTGTTGTCACATGAACTTTTGATGAAGAATACGTGTGGCATTAGTTTATACATAGTTATTGATACACAATTCTTTAGCAAAGTAAATGTCATTTGCTTGGGGTTTACATCTCCTTATTTAAATCCCAAAACATCAATGTAATGTACTATCACTTGCCAGTCTTTAAATGTGGTAGCTGCAGTTTTTTCAAGTTTTATTTTTATCTGCACCTGTTGTTTCTGACAATACCATACTTCCTGTCGTAGGGTGACAACTCATAACATAGAAGGGAGTTGTTTTGCCATCTGTAAAGGAGAACTGAGAAGGGTTGACAACAATGCAAACTCATAACAGTGCAGTGCAGGTAGAGTGTATTGGATGTTATCTGCTCACCTGAATTTTAGCACTTTTTAAACAAATGTTGAAAGATGCAGAAATTAAATTGGAGAAGGCACTCTACCTAAATATTACTTTTTTAGGACTGACCTTTTAAGTTGCAGATGATTTCAAATGGACTTTTGCAGCAAATAGAGAGGAATTTGATACATTGACAAAGAAAAAGTACATAAGGAAAGTCAGAATGGAAGTTTTGTCAATCTGGCCTGGCTATTCAAGATAACTGAAGCCCTGACACCCAGAAGAAGACTAAGTGTCATCTATGACAGAGTCAGGATAGGTCCGGTCCCTTCCTGTCTACTGTCCCTTCTGCAACCAAAGACCTACCTGGTTGCATTTACCTAATTTGGAAGGTTCAGTTCAACTTTAAGGACAAGAAATAATTGAAATTGCCTCCAACATGAGCACAGAAGGCATAGGATAGGAAAGGTTACAACCTACAACAATGCTTTTACTTTTAGCGTTAAAACAAAGTGAGAATGGATGGGTAAGATTTTCTGGAAATATTTGGACTGTCTGCTCCTTTAAGTGTTGGGTCAAATAAAACTATAACACACTAACTCATGCTTTTCTGCAATATATGGGTGTGACGCTGCGTTACTTATAACTGTTGATAAACTAAAACACAAAGGAGACCTACCTGTATCTGTCACATTTTAGCATATTTTATATATGATATTTACCATTATAGGTCAGGGAGTAGTTAGAAATTGTAGCAATATGAAATGCAATTTGCAATCTGCACTCTGTCCAGTCTGTTGGTTCCCAGCCAACTTCCCTGTGCTGTTCCTGTGTTCCTGTCTGTCTGTCTGTGGATATCCCTGCATCACCTATACCTCCTGTTGTTTCCAGTGTCCCCTGTGTTCTCAGTGCCCGCAGTGGCCTCTGTGTCATTGCTGTCTGTCTCCTGGATCCCTGTTTATTGCCCCCTGGTGTGTGACCTGACCTCTCTTGCTTGCTGCCTGTCCCGACCCTGTCTTTCCTTGACCACCCTTCTGCTTAGTGATTTTCTACCGTGCTTGCCCACCTTGGTGTGTCCAAGGACCACAACCGAGCCGTAACCAGCAGCGCAACATCTTCACCATCCGAGGCTCTGGAGAAAACCTGGTTAAGACTTGGACTCTGTGCCTTGACCCTTCTCAGGGCTCGCACCACCTCCATACGCCCCCTAGTGGTCTTGTCTCTCCGTGCATGACAGTTGGAATGAAATTTGCTGTTAGTTGTAAAGCATTTCCAATCCTGGACCAGATTAATTCCAGGTTTGCTGGATCATCAAGATTCTCCAATTGTTAAATATTTGTACGTATTGATATTAATAATCAGGACAATATATATTAAAACAAATAAACGTACATACTTTGAACATGAGTGTGAAGCTCCACATATCTGCCATGTATAAACATCATTCAACATTATACATGGAGATACCAAAATAAATCATGCACAATGCCCCTTTGTTGATTACTGGAAGCTATATTGTTCGTGTGCATCTTTCCTCATTTGTGTTTCTCTGTTTCTGAATATTGGCAACAATACATTTCCTCTGTTTCAGACCTCAACACCTGGAGCCAGAGCAAAAAGTAAACCTGCACCAAAGAATTCTCCTTCCAGTACAATTTCAGTCACTGTGTCATTCACCTCAGGCTCAAATGTAAGTTTGTGACCAAACCTGATGGAAGTTCAGTGCGCAATTAAAGAGAACCTATCACAAGATTACTTATTTAAAAAAAATCATCCTATAGTATTATGTGTGCTTTTAGTATATTTTATATATGATATTTACCATTATAGGTCAGAGAGTAGTCAGAATTCGTAGCAATTTGAAATGCAATTTGCAAATCAAATTGTATACTAAAAGGAAAACACTGCATAAAAGCATTTAACATTTTTATCACATTTATTTATAAATTTAAACCTTTATTTTTTATGTGTTTTCCTGCATTTGTTTTAAATTAGCAACAGTGTATATATGACTAACAGTAACCGTTTTGGACTGCACTTGAGCTGTAACAATTGAACATTGGATTATTTCTGGTGTTGTCTCATGCAACAAATAAAATCAATCCACTAATGCTATCATGAAAACAATGCAACTGTGTTAAATATGCAAGTATACTCAATTTACTTTAATCTAAGTTCATTCCAATGCCCTGCAGAGTGTGGAAAACATCTATCACGTTTACTGAGAATAGTGTTCCTGAATTATGGGCTTTTGTAACTATTGTAACTGCTGGCTTTATTTCCTGTATTATCATTATATCTTTGTTATATTTCTATGATTTGAATTGAGGTTACAGTAATCACAGTGTGAATGTAGAATATTCTTTTCTATTTTAAGTTTTGTCACCATCTATATAAGGCTCTACTCAAACATTAAAAAGGCATTGTCACCTTGTGTATTTGGGTGAAAGTATGTGTCCAAAGGGCTCCCCCGACCTACTGATGCTCACCCTAACAGCGCTCTCCCTTGGCTCCATCCTTAATCATAGCAAGAACTAATATTGCCAATGTAAGGGCAGTACTGATGTCTGTATTTAAATATATAGAATTCTGCCACTACCTCCATAGCATTCCATATCAATGTGATAGAGTGGGGGCCCAGTAGGTCCTAAGGGGGCAAAACCTGGAGAACTAATAGTCCTGCTAATAAAGCAAGAGAGAACAGCTCTCCTACTTTAATCTCTGGAGCTCTGCGAGTAGGTTGTCTCTATTTGTAATAAGGGGCCTGACAGCAGGTCATTACACACAGAACCAGGCTAGGGTTTATGCTGACATCCAAGATCTCTAGGGCTCCAGATACTCAAAAAGAAACCTCTCTGGTTAATGGTAAGAGGAACATTGATAGTCCCTCCTGACCACCAAAGGTGGAGAAGGATCCAGCTGACAAAGTAAGGGCCATGGTGTTCTGCTGCAGGTTCAATCATGGTCCCAACTGATCCTATTCAAGAAAATGGGAGTGATTTGGAAAGAGAGAGGTGCCCTGCTAGTGTAATCCTGGGAGGTTTTGCTGTCAGTGTGTCAGATAGTTTGAGAGTTGTACCAGTTTTTGTGCTCATAAATATAATGTACATACAGTGTTACTTAGGTATTAAATGTGGTACTAATCTCGTTGGAGTGTGGTGAGCTTCTGCCATAATCATACTTGCTGATTATGGTACATACTTTCCCTGTCTAGGACTTGTCATTGCTGCATTCTAGGAAGGCGCCAACTTTACCACTGGCTCCATGGCGGACTTCCATGAAGATGGCAATCCTCTTCATTTATTGGCTGATAAAAACCCTGCACATGCGGAAGAGTTACATTATTCCTGGCAACTGGCTCTGTGTGCGGCAAACTCCAAGCAACAAGGTGCACACAACAAAACGCCACCAGGAGGCAGGGAGTTTTTTATTTTTGACAAAAGAGACCGTGCATTTATTTTTGGTCAAATACTACTACATTTTGGTGGTTTTATGTTTTTTTCAGTTTAGGTCCACTTTAAGTTTTTAGAATAAAAGTTCCAGTTTAACCCCTATTAACTCTAAAATCACAACCATTTATTCTTCGTATCTCTTTTTTATTCTATTTCTTTTGCAAATAAAATTTTACTGTTTAATCTAATTTTACTATTTTCCTACATTTCAGCAACTCACCGGACAATTTACCAGGTCAATGCTGCAAAAGGGACCAAGACAACAAAAAAATAAATGAGGCCAGTTTGTCTACTGTCATTCAGGTTGTGAAATATGTATAACAAGTTATTTAAACTAAAGCACTGTTAGCTGAAAACCTTGTCCTATGTCATTTATTGTACTTGTGTGGCTTACTTTACCGATGGGAGGATCACAACATCCTTCAGAGAAACTGTTTAAGTTGTTGGAGAATCTACACATGATCTTCTTCTGGAATGTTAATGTAAAGAAATGAGGAAATTGTTATCTGCAAATTTTCTAATTCAGTTCATTGGTGGTCGGTCTCGGCACTGAAGTGGATAAATTTGTTACACATCTCCCGATTATCCCAGTTTTATTCACTATAAAGAATAATGATGAAGTGCAAATACCCACAATTAACTGGAAGTCATCTCTCAATACATTTATGTGCAAACAAAAGAAGAACAAAAATATATTTTAGAGCCAGTCTTTAAATGTGGTAGCAGAATTAGTTTTCCCTTTTTGGACTTTATCTCATTTTTTTTCCCCCAGTGATCCTGCACTCCTAGGATGACAGCATTTAGCTATTGCACTTTATTTATGGAGGAACAGCCTGGTCACCCTAGAACAGAAAATATTGCAGCACTACAGAATATCTCCTCCTCTCCTTATCTCATTAAAGTTGGGGGTGTTCTGTAATTGATGTTAACTGAGGAGGGATAATACCTCATACTGTACACAAAGTAATATATTTTAAAAAAAGCTTTTTATCAGATATTTTTTTCTATGTGTCTATGATTAAAGCTGTGTGAGTGACAGATGATCCAATGAGCACTGTACACACATCACCTTCTGTTCTATGGAGAGGGGGGAGAAAGAGCAGGCATCACCTTGCTGCACTCTTCTCCCATGAGAAGTCATTTTCTATCAGTATGGATCCATGAACGACATTGGTTGCCCATTGTAAACGTCACATTCTCACCAGAGACGAGGATGACCCTTCATGTCAAGCGAGAATTATATTATAGAGTTGGTGTCTCATTGATCTGATTGTGTCTGATGGGTCATCAGATTTTACCAATTGCTTTGTAGTTTTAGGCTATGGACACACGCTAGATCAGGGGTCCTCAACCCCCGGTCCGTGAGAGGTGGGTCATGAGAACATGGAGACCAGCGGTGGTCCACATGAAGGACCCCATGTTGGGAGGCGCACTGGCCAGAGCTGTGTACCATGTCTCTGGTATGCATAGCAGGCTCAGAGTGGGGGGCGAGTTGTGTCTCTGGACTGGAGTGGGTGGATACTGGCATTATGACGTCACTCAGGGGGAAGTTCCTTCCCCTTTGAGTGACACAGGACTCCAGACTGCAAATGTGGAGTGTTCCACAAGCTTAAAAAGGTTGGTGACAACTGCACTAGATGATTGTCTTGAATCCAGCATGTATGCAGAGGTCTCCCAGCGTTGTTCATCAATCCCCTTGATGAAATGATGAACAACAAAGTGTTGAGGACTGCTGCACTCATGTTTTGAGAGCACCCCGGGGTGTATTTACTTATTATCACCTTCCCGCTCACATAGAACAGAATGACCCTATGTGTGTGCACAGGGCTTATTCATTCTCCTGTTACTGGAAATGATCACAAAAAACTGTTTCCAGTGACAGAAATTGATCTGACATCTGTAGAGGACAAAATGGTTTATATAACTGGATATATTATTGCTGGGATTTGGGGTTTTCTAGTATTTGAATTTAAAGAAATGTTGGCTGTATGTGGCCAAACTTAGGGACGCATTTGACACATCTTCCCTGGCTTCATGATTTTGCACTACTGTGACCTTTTCTTCAGCCTGATCAGTGGTATCATCTATTACTGGAATCAGGATTTCAGAGGGAAATCTGTACTGCACAAGTCATGGGGTGCTTGAAGCAAGTCAGTAAATGCTTAAACCCGTACGTGCACAGTTGGCATGAAAATGTAGAATTTGCTAAATGAAACCTAGAGATTAATAAACCAATGAACTTGTTAAGACATGATTCTGCCTTCCAGGCTTCTTCCTAGCATGTGGTTTAAATATAGATTCCCTAGTGAGAGTGCAATCATAGCTGAAGGTTTTATGTTAGATGCTCCTTGGGGTGCATTCAGTATGATTCTGTACTTTATAAACTTGAGAAAATATCTTTGAGGAAGAGAAGCATTCCAGGATGAAAAACACTTCTGGTTTATTATTAAAAATCAAAACAGCAAATGTTTACAGTATAAATACCATAACACATAATGAAATATAGATATACTGAGTAGTATAGTATTATAGAGGTATATTTGTGATCCTAAAAGAAAGATACAGCTTGTGTTTATGCTGTAATTTGTGTTATGTTTTTATGTGCGCTTTCACACAAGCATTACAAGTTTCAGCCAGTATTTGGACCCAACCTAAATTCACTGAGCTACAAGTCTCATCCAACCCACTCCTCCACTTTGCTGTCCGCGGCCTTCACCCTGTTCTGTTTTGTCAATTGTAGTCTGAAACTTTTCATTGACAGTAAACAAGCAACAGAAGAGAGGGTTTTGGGGGGAGGTTCTTTCTGTATAATACATTGTAACTAATAAATGTAAGGAAAATGTATGTATAAGTTGTACACATTCTTATATAAACATTCCTGTGCACATATTCTAATATATACATAAGATAATGCTGTTACGTATACTTATGCCCTTTCTAGAAAATGTTACAGTAGCAAGATAGTATTTTTAATTTGTATCCCTTATAAGTATTCTCAATACTCTCATCCTGTCTTTAACATAATTGATGAATACCATCTGTAAAGCCTTTATCCTAAAGTTTATACATATCACAGCTTCCCAAGCTAAACTAAATAATTAAAATAAAAAATAGACAGGTCCCTGTTGTGGAGGGGGCAGGTAATAAAATAAATAAACCTGCTTGATTGCAATTTTGTTTTTCCTTCACCTGTATTTGCACCAAAGCATGCTCAGCTATGTGTATTTAGAAGATTGTGAACAGGCAGGTAAGAATTTTTAATTGCAGAAGGCCATAGAAACTACATCACATATATAGTCTCCATAATATCTGGTCATTTGCTTTCCCAAACTTGACAAATAAAATTATAGTGACCAATCCATTACAGCCATATGTAATACCTATAGAAAGAATACTTTATTAACATTATTAGTCCTCTTAGTGCAGGGGTCGGCAAACTTTTAAGGCCACTAGGCCATTTCAGGGGTGGGCGGCAGCACACTGGGCCGGACTATGAGTCCCGCCCTAATTGCTCCACCCCCACCAGGGAACGCCCCTTGAAGGGAAATCCCTCTCCTCCATATGCATTGCGGAGGAAAGGGATTTCCCTTCAGGGAGCTTTCCCTACTTACCGCGGCAGCAGAATTTTAACGCCGGCCACGGTAAATAGGGGAGCAACAGCATGGAGGCAGTACCCAAGCTGCGGTGGCTCCAGCTCCAGTAGTTCCTAACGCTTAATGGAACGAACTACCGGCTAGGCCGAATCTGCCCTAAAGGCCGGAGTTTGCCGACACCTGTCTTAGTGTATGAATATAAAAATAATATGTAATATCTTTTGTTGATTACTTGTAATGTTTAATAAACTGTCAATGCTAATTACCTGTTTTTGTGTACTGTTTGTTGTGATAAATGTTCAGGTTTATATTATATTGACTATATTTTTTAAAGTATATATATTCATCTTGCTCCTTCCTTCTGTTCAAAGAGCACTCATAATTCATCTTTTCAAACTTGCCTACCCATCTTCTTCTGTCTCCTAAACCCTCACTACTTACCCATATTGCCCCTTTTATTGTGTGCTACTTCCCCCACCTCTTAGATTGTAAGCTCTTATTTTTTGTAAACTCCTATTTTTTGTACAGCGCTGCATAATATGTTGGGGCTATATAAATATTGTTTATTAATAATAATATTTAAAAAATGAAAACTTTATTTCACTAAACTTGGATGCTCCTTTAGAGATTTTTCTTCACTGCCTGTCTGGGAAAAAGGTTGCTTTTCTTGGTAGAAAGTCTAACAGCAAAACAGACAAAAGTAATTACAGACAAAAATATTTTATTTTCTATTAAGTAGGGGAATTCAGGAATTAAACCTTAGTCAGCTTTTTACTGTTGTCTGTTTCCTAATTGGTAAAAAATTGTTGTGGCAGAACAGGAAGTTAAGAAATGAGCCACATAGAACAATAAATCATGCACACGTGTGAAACACGTCAAACGATTACACTTTGTTAATAGTAGATATACAAAAGTATTAGGTGCAGGTGTGACAATCACCCTCTCAGATTCCCCCGGACATAGATTTTGCAGCAATCTCAGCAGCGATCTAAGTACCAGCAGGCTGAGAAGGGCAGTCACGGGCAAGGAAAACCAATCTGTTAACCCTTACCAAACCCACAATTACAGGTAGACTGCTGCCATGTGCTTAGATGGAAACATGCACCATTAGCCTTGACAACCACAATTTTGATTCTTCAGAAATCAGTATGTCTATTGTAGTGTTTTCACTAGGTTGTACTGTTGTACTCTTTCAAAAATTCAGCTTACATTTCATATAGTGTTTAATAAGTAAAAGCATACAAAACACAGTGCATGAACAAATTAGCAAAATAAAGACCAATCACAGAACAATAACACTACAATAGCAACAGTGCAAAATAGGGAACAACTGTAAAAAATACTTAAGTATTGCCTCGTTTCAGGTTGCTGTATGAAGTCCAAGTGTGTGTTTCAATGCCGTTGTCAATACAGGATGGTATTAGTCAGAGCTTCTTCTGCTAGGCTTACATGGCTTTTTCCATGCCAACCACAGAGGTAAAATAATGGGAGCATCCAATAATAGCAGGGTGGGGGTTGTCTGAGGGGCTGTGTCCACATGGAGTATGATGCTCTGTAGACACACCTAGGCTGCCCATTTTCTAGCAATATTCATAATTCCCCAAGTTCTGTTTTTCTTAAATGCCAACCCCCAGATGATTAATCACCACAAAAGTAGGAGCTCAAAGAGACCAAACTATGCAAGTCTGGCACTTAGGGTTCACCAGAACAGGTTAAATATGGTTTCCAGACTTTCCTGAGGTGTAGGGCACTAATTCTTGGTCTCAAAATGCTCAGTATAATAATCCGGCTATGAATTGGCGTACTACTTTCTACAGAACTGTGGAGTGGAAATACAAAGATTTTTAATAAATGTGTTCCTGAATAAAGCTCAGAGGTCAACCAGAGGCCACTCCATTCGTCTTATCTGCCAGATCCTGAGTTTTATGACACCCGGAGACACAAAATCCCAACTTTTACACCATGTGTTATAAACTAGTGGATCTGGAAGGATGTTGGTTGATTGAATGGATGTTGGTTGATTTGATTGAAAATTTTTGCTAAGAGGAAATTTATGACCTTGGTCTTGTACATTTACCATCAAGAGGAACTCTAGCCACCACTCCTTTCAATTTAAAGGGTACCTAAACTCTTTTGACTTTACATAAAACAGTAGATAATCCTTTTATGTAAGGTAAAATTTTTGTTTGTTTATTTTCAAGTGCAACACCCTTTCTTTTGGGAGTGCAAAGCCTACAGATACCTATGTCACGTACCCGGGAGGCTCTTGGGTACTCCTTCTGCACATGCCCGAGCAAAGAAGCCCTTTCGTCAAAAGGGAAAGAAAATTCTGATCTCACGCATGCGCAGTGAGATCGGCAAGTTTTTTTCCCATCTACGTCACACGATTTTGCGCTTGTGTCGGGTGACGTAGGAAGAAGAACCCGGAAGAAGAGAAGATGACGGCCCCCGGCGCCTGACATTAGTGCTCTCTCCAATATCACAGCAGGTATGAAGAATAAAATGTTAAACAGCTCTGTTACCATGCACTAAAAGTTTTTTTTTTTTTTAAAGTGGACCTTTTAGTAAAGCATGTTACAATTTACATCAACAAAATTAAAAAAAAAAGCTCTATCTCTTATGACTGACTAGGCATTGCTTGAGCTCCAGGAATTTAGCATTGCCCATGATGAGATGATGTCATCAGTTTGTTGCAGGCAAGATAAAGCATTTTCTGAGTCTTCCTTCCCTACAATGATTTAACAAGGTAAGTGGTTTAGCAGAAGCTGATTTGCATCAGACATTAATAAACAAGCCAAATAATGTATCAGGATTTACATTATGGTGTCAAATTAGTCCATAAAACTGACAAGCAATGATGCTTTAAACTGTTTAGAAAGAATAGCAGATAAAGTTGTTGTTCGGCAGAGTTCTGTCCTGGAGGAGTCCTTTAGCTGTCTTTATTCAGGAAACAGGTGGCCTGTAAGCAGGTGTAGTTCCTGGTATGAAATTTCCCAAGTCTCAAGACTGAAGAATGGGCGTAGAGGGTGCATTCTGTGTAGGCTGTGTGCCCAGAGGCTCTGTTCTCCTAATCTGACCTATGCTGGAGTCATCAACTCATGTTCTAACAAAAAAATCTACCTGTGAAATAAATCTACCAGGGGGCGTGTACAAATGCGTGTGTACAATGATGTCATTGTCAGGAAAGTTTCACAGCTGTGTGCGTGTATGAATGCTGCATGTCATGTACTGCAGCCTTACATCCCTCCCAGTACAAACCTCCATATCCCTAAACTTTCATCGCTAAGGCATCTTTAGAACAAATAAAATCTCTGCCCATCAAAACAATCTACCCTGATACACATTGTTGGAAGCTTCTAGCACCTGAACCCCAATTTCTTAGAAACGAGGGGGTACTGGTGAACAAAATTAAAGGTACAAGTTATGACTTTTTTTTGGATGCCAGCACGGCGCGGGACCTAATGCAGGACACCCCTGGAGCGATCAGACTGCCCTGCGTGATTCAAGGTAAGTGTATTTTTTGCACTTTTGGGTTTAGTTCCTTATTATGGCAGATTTTGGATTCCCTGTTTATCCAGGTGTTGCCACAACACTGGGTGTATCTGCTGCAAGGTAAAAGTCTCCCTACCAGACCCCCTCCCTGCCAAAGATATAGACAATTTTTGTACGAATCCATGAAAACTGTTAAATAGGCAAAAATCTGAAACTGAAATCCTAAGAGCATTTTGCAGAAGCAGAGTTGATGTGTGCCAAGTCTTGTATCATACTAATTACAAGCTGCTGTAGTTTCGTTTTCTCTACTGTCAGGCTTTGTGTGTTGTCACCAGAGAGAAGAATTATTCTTATTAGGGTTATCATGGGTCTCAGTTATGGCGAGAAGGTTGGCTGCAGGGAAGTGTTGGAGCTACTGGGAACCTGTGATTTAATGGCATTGGCTAACACAGTCACAAACAAGAAGGCAAGAGTGTATGGCAAAGCAGGTAAGATACTGAGAGTATTCTCATTATGCAAATACAGAGGATGAGTGATGGTGAATGCTGATCACTGCTTGTAACAATAGAAGATGTATCGTGTCTAGTAAATTTACTTTGCAATTCCCAGCTGAAAACAGGAAGGCATTAGATTTTTTTTTTTTATTGTTGTCTGTGTCCTGTCTATATGGAGAAAAGACCCCTTACTCTCTGTCTGTTTGTTATGGATGTTTTACAGACAAGGGCAGACTAAGGAACAAAAGTATATAAAACAGTAGAGATTCCTTAAAATAGGTCTCATTTAATAAAGCTTATCAAGACTGGAGAAGATAGACTATAAGGAAGGGGTACCCACACTGTTTTGGCTACTTTTAAAATGACCAAGTGAAATTGATCTACCAACAATAAAAACTTGGACTTAATATCTCCTGTGCGCAGTAGAGTTTATTTTAAAAGGCTCCACAATCGCGTTGCCTTTGCAATCTACCAGTTGATCAAGATCCACCTGTTGGGCACCCTGATTAATGGTTAACCTCAGTGATTCAACAAGCCTAGAATAGATTTGGTCCAGGATTGGACACATTTGCAGATGATTTTTAAGAAATATATTCCTGGTCACCCAGGTTCTCTCATGATAATTTATCTTCCCTAGTCTTGGAGAACTTTAACAAACCAATCCCAATGTATCAACATGCTGAGATTTTTTACTATATGTGCAGCCTGAATGCATCATAAAAAACCATAGGGGGTTACACTGTACCCTAAAGCAACACAGTGGTTATAAAAAAAATACAAAGCAGGTATATATACAGGTCCTCTCTTTTATTTCCTAAAACGTCTTCAATTGCTAACAAAAATATTCTGCATCTGCAAAACTTCCAGGAGTCTAAGATATATAGCTCACCTGCTATATGCTGGGGTTCCATTTCCTAGTTTATTTATTAAATGAATTACTCCAAAAGTAGGTAATTCCTAAATTTGCCATCTAGATCCCCCACTAGCAGAGTTTCTGGATGCTGGAGATCAGTGATTAAGAAATGGATATTCCTCTGCTCTTATTGACTTTCTTGTATTTATGCCATTGTAGAATTGTTTTAAGTTATATGTCAGTATCCTGGTGTACATTTTCGATTCGTGTCCTTTTGTTTCTAGACGCCATAAACACAATATTAGAACACAGCTGCAGCGCCCTAGAGCTCCTGAATAGAAAGAAGGTTGAAAGATTTGCCATTTTTCAATACCTGATCCGGCAACATGTCCCAGTGGATAGTCAAAGCACAAAATCTAGTCTCATTTGCACTGCTGTTTCACACTGGAGAACACAAGTAAGTGGTTTGGTATATAGTTTGGCTAGGAATATTTACCATTTCTTGTTTTCCTTGTAGCTAAAGTATTTCTTATCATAAAAATCCTTAATATCCTCATAAACATCCAACAAATATGAGCAGAAATCTAAATTGTTGACAGTGGTATTTTGATGTCACGTTAGAGATGGTCATCTTTAGACATCTTTTCCACTGCACATCTGATTTATGGAAGCTTTGTTGTGCTATGTGATTATTTTAGCCTAAAATGACTGCAATATGATGGTTTGAGATGTAGTATGGTCTCTGCATTATATGCATATACACTGTACAGACCAACAAAACACCTCAACATCCTGCACCCCATTACCTATACAATTCTCATTCTGAAGACTGATAGATAGACTATCATGGGAGAACCTGGGTGATCCAGCAAATATAGACCTGTGATGGGAAAGTGAATGGGTTCTGTCATTATGACATCACTCTGGGGGAAGTTTCCTCCCCTTTGAGTGTCACACAGCTCCCTGCATATGTGCAGTCAAGAGTCTATGCATTTAGTGGTCCTGGGTCTGAAAAGGTTGGCAACCACTGATGTAAAGCACTGCATAAGATGGCGGTTTAAATGAAATACATATTAGTGCATATGACCAATATGTTGACCAATTAGGAAGTTGAAGCTTTGCCTTCTACATTATGTCTGATTTAGTATATATCTGTGCCAGGATTACCAGTTCAAAGAACAGAAGAGGCAGCTGGAATAGTTCTGATCTGTTCAGTACCCTGAATAGTACCTCACATCAGTCAGAACAAGACAAGGACACACAAAAGCCTGATCAAGGAAGCTGTGTGTGTTTTTGTGTCATAATATTTTACGTGTAAATAACCCGGTTGTTTACTTATACTAAATCATATATTGTTCAATGTTATAGCATATACAATACAATTGTTGAGTAGATTAAGGTCATAAACAGAGTAGATTAGGGTTTACTTCAGTGTTTCTCAATCAGGGTTCATTCAGAGGTTGCCTCGGGTTTCTTAAGCAATGAGCAGTTTGTACCTCTCATGTCAGTGTAACCGACACCAATGGTTTTGGCTGTAAGAGTGACATTCTTCCCAATGGGCAACAATGTAAGAAGCATTCTTCCTATTGACCTCCACATTAATGTACTGTGAGCTGTGGATGGAGTAATTATGGAAGGATTCCCTCAAGACCTGAGGGTTTGCCCCGTGTCAAAAAGGTAGAGAAACACTGGTTTAATCAGATAGAGTTTCACAGTAATCTCATGACTATTCTTGGGTTCCAACCTTGTTAAGAGGTAGGGACATGATAAAAGGGGTCCAAAGGACCAGTCCATGCTCTTGTGGAAATGTATTTGAAAGCTTTCATTTTTTAAATTTCAATCCTATTGATCTTTTTCTTTTAACCAATATTTCTTCAGGTATTCTTTGAATGTTGCTACCAAATACTGGTATACTTCAATGTACAAACAAATCCCCACTGTGCTGCCTCTTGCTTACATGTAAACCTTTATGACCCTTTGAAAATCACACAGATATTATGAAACTATGCAAATGAAGATTCATAATTTGCAGGGTTCTCTGTAGCTTATACAAATCTGCCTGTACATCTCCATTGGCTTGCTTAGAGTCAGTCTTCTGCTACACATTGGACCTGATTTATTAAAGCTTCCCAAATCTGGAGAAGATACACTATCATGGGAAAATCTTGGTGGTCCAACAAACCTGAAATGGATTTCTTATGTTTTTAATCCTGGACCAGATCCATTCCAAGGTTTGCTGGATCACTCAGGTTCCCCCATGATAGTCCATCTTTTCAGGTCTTGGAGAGCTTTAATAAAGCCCATTATGTACTGTTATTTACTGGTTCCAAATTAAAGAGTATTGCTGTTCTAGTTGCTGGCCTTAGGAATACATCTGTTCCTGTGCATTTGTCTCTGTTTAGTTATGGATTTTGTGCTGGATTGGTCCATGACCATGGACTCTGTAAAGTGCTGTGGAAAATATTGGTGCTGTAAAAAACATGACTATAATACATATAAATGATATGTTGGAAACCTTCCTACTACATTCTGTTTTATTTTTACCTAACAGGGTCAGGAAACCAATGACCGCAAACAGAATACATCCGGCAGGGATAGTTCTTATCTGCTGGGCATGGTCAACAAAATCTTAGATCAGTCAGAACAGAAAAGAGACACAAATATATCAAATCAAGTAAGTTATTTGTGTTATTCTACTAAAACTATATATACAATACACCATGTGTACATGTGAACCTCACCCTTACAGGGTACCATGCATCATGGTATGTACTGGTTCCAAATTAAAGAGTATCGCTGTTCTAGTTGCTGGCTTAAGAATACAGCGCTCCCTGTGCATTTGTCTGGATGTTGTGCTGGATTGTTTGCCCTGCATACTCATCTATGGCATGGTAGCTCAATGGCTAGAACTCTGGTCTTGCAGCACTAGGATCCCAGTTTCAGGCAAAAGACACTACCTGCATGAAGTTTGGACATTCTCCATGTGTTTATGTGAGTTTCCTTCCATATCCCAAAACATACTTGTAAATGATCTGACTTCTCAAAAACTTTCAAACTTAGACTTATGACAATGGAAATGAAAACAGGAGGGACATTAGATTGTGACCTTCTCTTGTAGACAAAGTTACTGTCATGACCATGGACTCTGTAAAGTGCTTTGGAATATACTGGTACTGTAATAAAACATGACTATAGTACATATGTTGGAACCCTTCCTACTACATTCTGTCTGTTGTATTTTTACATTACAGGGTCAGGAAACCAATGACAGGAAACAGAATACAGACAGCAGGGATAGTTCTTATCTGCTCGGCATGGTCAACAAAATCTTAGATCAGTCAGAACAAAAAAGAGACATAAATATATCATATCAAGTAAGTTATATGTGTTATTCCACTAAAACTATATATACAATACACCATGTGTACATGTGAACCTCACCCTTACAGGGTACCATGCACCATATTAATATTATTATTATTATTATTATTATTAATAATAAACATGAGATATATAGCGCCAACATATTACGCAGCACTGTACATTAAATAGGCATTGCAAATGACAGACTAATACAGACAGTGATACAGGAGGAGAGGCCCCTGCCCCAAAGAGCTTACAATCTAGTAGGTGGGGAAATTTCACACACAATAGAATGGGAGATATGTAGTGGTGGGAAGTAGTGATGGTTTCAGAAGACAGAAGAAGACGGGTAGGCAAGTTTGAAAAAATGGGTTTTGAGCGCTCTTTTAAATGAGCAGAAAGTAGGAGCAAGCTGAATAGGACGAGGAAGACCATTCCAGAGAGTTGGGGCAGCTCTAGAGAAGTCTTGTATCCGTGCGTATAATGAGGTTATGAGTGAGGAAGTCATTAGTAGGTAATTGGAGGAGCGGAGAGAGCGGCAGGGGGAGGATTTTTTTAACAAGTCAGAAATTCAAGTGGGACAAGAACTGTGGAGGGATTTGAAGGCAAAGCACAGGAGCTTGAATTTGATTCTAAGGTGAAATGGAAGCCAATGGAGAGAACTACAAAGAGATGCAGTGGAAGAGGAGCGGAGGGAAGGATGGATGAGTCTGGCTGCGGCATTCATGATAGATTGTAGAAGAGAGAGTCGGGTTAGTGGAATACCAGAGAGGAGGATGTTACAGTAGTCCAGACAGGAGATGAAAAGTGTTACTGCATAGTATTACTGCAGTTGCAATTCCAAAGGACCTGTTTATGCACTGAATTGCCATTAATTTTCTGATCTGCCAATAAGGAGGCTTGACAATATTCTGCATTGGCCCATTTATTAACTTGTCCAGTGTCGTTCTTCTGCTACACACTATGTACTGTTATTATCTGGTTCCAATAAAAAAAATAAAATAGTACTAGTGTTTTACGAGGGGGTGCTAAGAAGTTCCTGGCTTTGCTCCCTTCCAGATGGAATAGAAAAATGAGTATCTTAGTATGTAACTGTGCAAATATCAGGTCTTTGCGATTCTTAAAACTGTTTTTTCTTTTAATGAGAAGCTGTGATGGCAGAGGCTCACTTTTTGTTACGTTGTTACATTGTTTATTTTTCTTAGTATGTACATTTTGTGCTGGTTTGGTTGCCCTGTATATGAGTGGAAGGCAGGGTAGCTCAGTAGATACCACTTTGGTGCAATAAGGTGCCAAGTTTGGCCAGGAGAATTTTTATAAAGAGTTCATATGAACCTTTTTGTTTTTTATAGGTTTCTAGTTACATTCCAAAAACATACTGGTGGATTTATTGACTTTCCCCAATATAATAACCTAAGACTATGTTAGAGAGTTAGGACTATGGAAGGGACATTAGATTGTGGGCGTCTGTGACTGTGACTATGGTTATGTAAAGAACTGCATAATATATTGCTGCTATAAATATACATATATACAGCTAGAAGGGTGAGACAAGTAAAACTAATTCTTTTCACATGACTAATTATGTCTGATGTGTATGTGCAACAGGTTCACCAAATCAATGAACAGAAGGTGACTAATGCCAGCTGGAATAGTTCTTATATGTTTAGTACCCCTAAAAGAGAGTATCAGCAGGATGAACAAGAAAAGGACACACATATATCCAACCAAGTGAGTAACTGTACAAAAACTATATATACAATAGACCAAGTGTACATGTAAAACTCCTTACAAGGTACCAATGCATTTATTGTATAGTCTTACTGCCATAGCAATTCCAATTGTCCTATTTATAAATACATATGTGCCTTTAATTTTCTGATCTGTCAATTTGTCTGGTTGAGGAGTCTCTGCTCTTGAAGAAACATGAATAGGTTTTGTATGATTCCATTTTGTTTGTATGGGTTTCCTCCCACATTCAAAAAAAATACTGGTAGATTAAATAATCCCCCAAAAATGAACCTCAGACTATGTAAGAGAATTATGATTGTGCAAAGGACATTGTGAGCCTTCTTAGAGAGTTAGTGAAATGGCTCTGTAAAGCACTGCTTACCCTGTTGTGGTAGAAGGATTAGACTAGTAAAACCAATTATTTCTACATTAAAAGTGATTGTATCTGATGTGTATAATGTGTATATATGCCAGGATCACAAAATCAATGTACAGAAGTTGACTACTGCCAGCTGGATTAGTTCTTGTCTGTTTAGTACCGCCAGCAGTCACAATCAGCAGGCAGAGCAAGAAAAGGTCCCACATACATCCAATCAAGTAAGTTGTATGTGTTATTTTGATAATGATAAAGTATATGAACATTAAACCACATGTATATGTGAACTTTACCCTTACAAGGTACCAGTGCATATATTGCATAGTGTTACTGCCATAGCAATACCAAGAGACCTATGTATACAAAGTTGTTGGGGTTATTTTAGGTAAACCTTGACGGTTTCATAGCAGTTCTAAGATACCTATTATTACACGCATGATAATGATTTATTTTCTATTGAGCGTTATTTTTTACATCTCTGTACTTTTTTTGAATACTTCTTTGTTGTTTTTTTAAATTCAATATTGCCCTATAGGAGCCTTTCCTATTGCTATATACTTATTTACACCTATTTATACTTATTAACATATATAGAAATCATACTTTATTTATGACACCTAATCATATCCCTATTTTTTCTGATCAGATATTCTCTACTTCATTTTAAGGGGTTGCCATGCATGAAAATAATGATACAGTACTGAGAAATAGATGTCAAGAACAGCAATGTTCCAAAGATTTCAGACTTTATAATATAATCATGTGTTTCTCTTTGCAGGTTAAAATTAAAGTAGTGCCAATGTTTGAAAAAAATCAGATCAATCAAATTCTACATGAACAAAAACAGGAGGTCATTTTTTTAACTTTGATATTGCATTATTGTAATTTCGCTACAGTTGTGTAAATATGACACAATAGCAACCAATGGAGAGTAAATGATATGTCGACTCTTTCTCTATTGTTTATTTTTTTGCGGTGTGGTTTGATATATAGGGCCTGATTTATCAAAGCTCTCCAAGGCTGGATGGATATACTGTTTTTTCATCAGTGAAGCTGGGAGATCTAGTCACTGTATGACTGATCTTTCACCTTAGTTTCATTTCTTTCTTTTCATCCTGTTTCACATTCTTTCTAAGTTTCGATTCTGTTCTGTGACAACAGCAGTGTATTTCCTCTTACAATTGCTAGCTGACTCATTATTGTCATAGAATTAAAAACAAAACAAAACAGTGTTTCCATATCACTGGCTTTCTAGGTGGGTCTAAGAAGGTATGGAATAGACGGGTTTGCTTTTAGGATGAGGGGTTGGGTTTTGGAATGGTTTGCCAATGAGCAAAGTACTGCAAATAAAGTTATGTACATAATGGTTACTTTGTTTATAACCCAGTGAAGGTATTGAGTAATTTCCTGGAATTATGATCAGAAGAATTAATTTTGCTTTGTAAGAAAACAATAGTCATTACCTTAACATTTTGTTCTGCCATCTGCTGGACCAAATCCAATCCAAATACATTTTTTTCTCCTACTTCTCCTTCTGTGTCTTTCTACATGTTTATCAAACCTAACTTGCAATTTGGTGTTCCAGTTTATTTCAATGTTTGTAAAAAAAAAACATTTATTAGGGTTAAGGTGAGGGTTTTGTGTGGAGCACTCAAGTTTCTCTACACCTAGTGTCAAAGAATGACATAGACATGACTGCTCAGGTTGGAGCAAAAAAAGTCCTTCAATAAACTGTTGCCACAAAGTTGAATAATCATCCAAAAAGTGTTTAAATATGGTAACATTAATACTAGGTACGTATGTAACTCAGTCACCTGGAGGACTGACCAAACAGAGGTTTAGTTAAATAGTTTACATGTGATAGGTGTCCACAAATCTTTAACCATATAATACATGTCAATATTTTGGTTCTGTTGGTGATCCAGCCTTGACATAGTACAAAATAGGAAATCTGAACTAATATTACCTCGGTGGAAGCAATTGACATTTTTGTTTAATCTAAATTTACAAAACCAACAATGAACAATATACAATGATCAAAACAGAAGGGTCACAAACAGATGACTGACAATTTTCATGTTTCACCTTATTATGCCAATATTTAATGTGTGATTCAGCAGTGATATTTTTTATTTTGCAGGTGCAGAAACTGGAAAAAATCACCATTTCATCATGTGACTGCGAAGCATTTGGAAACCAGTTCTGTAAATGGTTCTATTTACTCCTCAACTCCCAAAACCCATTTTATGGACAAGAAAAGAGAGACTGGGGGCCTGAACACTTCTGTGAGGATGCTGTGCTTGTAGTGTGTAGCCACAACCAACTCAATAGGACGTATACTGGTGCACACAATGTCAGTTCATGCTTCTGTTCTTTCACACAAGAGGAGAGGGTTTTATTTCAGCCTAACTTTGAAAGTGGGGGAATAAGATGTGAGATATTACTTGATGGTCAGGTAACGGTTACTGTGGCCGGCACAGTCTGCAGTACAACATCATACCTTGGGAAATTTGAACAAATCTTTAAACTATTAGCTGACAAAAATAGTAGGAAGTGGAAGATCAGCTATGCTGAACTAAAGATTGTGGGTTAAAGCACTTATGTATCAATACTATAAACTTGCTAGCATTAAAAATATTGTTAATAAAATTAAAAATATATAAAATGTCATTAATCGATACAGTATAACAAACACTGCTTTATCACCTGTGTGTATGTTTCAAATGGACACAAAATGTAAAGATATTTATTCTGGATGTTAAAGCTTTAACCAAATACATTTGCTACAATTATATTGTTCCAACGTTTTTATAAAACCATACAAAGGAGAACAAAAACAGCCTTATTGGTTCCAAATATACACAGCACACAAATACTGCACTGTACACTTTACACAGCAGTGTACAATTTTGTAGATAGGGTCACAGATTGCATTTAATATTTACTCCCCCAATCGAGCCCACAATACAACTGTATATAAATAACTGATTTATCTTTGATCTTGTTCATTTTGGGTGATGCAAACCTAATGCATTATTGGTGATGCATTAATGCAAACCTGGAGTTTGGGTAGCCGGAATTTATTAAACATACATACTTAGGGTTTTTGTTTGATATGATTTACAACGTTGCATAAAAACAGTGTTGTTCCTGGAATATGTTTCATGAAAGATGTAAGGTCTAATGGTTGCCTGATTCATGCAAATGCTATTATATCTCTATGTTTTTATAAGCAGCCTACTATTCTACAGGACAAAGTTTCCAAATAAACTCTCTAGTAAAATTCTTCTTCTTCTTCTTCAAAAAAAAAAAATAGTAATATGTTTACCTTTCCATAAAATCCATATTGCACGGAGTAATGTCAAATGAGATTGAAGTTAATCAGTGTTCCTTCCCTGAAAGGTAAGTATATTTTATCATTTCCCCCACGGATTTTTTTAAAATATTATTTTGAAGCTTTTTATTATATAGGGGAGAAATGTCAATTAACAGACCTTGCAATTTTCAGTAAGATCCATTTTAAGATACTTCAGTTCTCTCTGATGCCATTCATTTCTTCTCATATCCTGGCAGAAATATAGTAACATAATAGAGATTATAAAAAAATATTTTTGTATAAGGGTGTCTGAAATATTAACATCACATATGCAGATGATGTACTTTTAACTTGGACGCAGCCTCTTACCTCCCTCCTGAACTTATGGGCTGAATTGCCTAATCCTTTTTATGGCAGGACTGCTCCCTAAATTATTTGAGCACTCAAATTACAGCCGCATATGGCCAACTGTATACTCGTAACTTTCCCCCGCTGTTTCAGGAGATATATAATTACCTGAACAAATGGAAGGGGCATTCTCTGTCTCTTATGGGCCGTATAGCATCTGTGAAGATGATGCTATTACCCAAGCTACTTTATTTATTTAAGACCCTTCCGGTCAGGGTTCCCGTTTTGACCCTGAAAAAGCTACAGGCTGGCTTTTTGAATTTTATTTGGGCATATAGGAGACATAGACTGTCCAAGACGGTGGTTTGTACGCCCAAAGATCTGGGTGGCCTAGGGGCCCCGGATCTTATTAAATACTATATAGCGGCCCACCTTCGATTTCTACCTGCATGGACCAAATTGTTTTCTTCCAGTGTCTGCCGGGAGATAAAGGAGGCCTGGTTTGCCCCTCTGCACCCCAATGTTATGCTATGGAGTTCTTCACTGCTACTGACAGATAGAGATTTACTCGCACCGATGGTGTTTATGAGGAATGTATGGAGAGCTCACAAACTTAAATATGGCCTTTCCGCCCCTGCCTCTGTACTTACCTCTATTATACACACCCCCCTGATACCGGACAGCCTTACCAGATCTATGTGGCTACCTTGGCGAGAGAGAGGGCTTTTTCATATCCAGGATATTTTGCATCCCTTGGAGCGGAGATTACTTACCTTCCTGGAGTTTGCAGGAGAAATATGACCTCCCCCGCACCTCCTTTTATGCATATTTACAAATCAGGCATTTTGTACTCTCTCTTCAGCAATCTCCCAGCTTTTCTAAAAAAACTCCCTTTGAAAGGTTGTGTGCAGCTGGTCCCTATGCTAAGGGCCTTATCTCCTCTATCTACCGTCTTCTTCATGTGTCAACAAGAGAGGCCTCTTGTAAATTTGTTTATTTGTGTACGTGGGAAACTGTCTTGGGCCGCACCCTTGATGGGGAGGAGTGGTCTGCTGTCTGGGAGGCAGCAAATAAA
This sequence comes from Pyxicephalus adspersus, assembly GCF_032062135.1. NCBI lineage: Eukaryota > Metazoa > Chordata > Amphibia > Anura > Pyxicephalidae > Pyxicephalus > Pyxicephalus adspersus. Next base: position 154,399,183 of record NC_092858.1, on the reverse strand, counting down.
AGCTCCATCTGTACTCTTTATAAAGAAAATTTATATAAGATTTTATTCTGGTGGTATCACACCCCAGACTTGCTCCATAGTAGGTCCTACCGCGGGACGCTAGTTCTGCCCTATTATACAAAGTTACTGGGATAAGGTTAACCAGCTACTGGGGAAGGTGACCAAATGTCCATCTATTTTAGATCCTCTACATCACCTGCTAGGGTTGCCTTTAACAGGTCCTACCAAGCTCATATCCAAGCTCACCACACACATCTTAGTAGCGGCCCGTACCCTGATCTCCTCTAAGTGGAAGTCTCTCTCCCCTCCATCCTTAGAAGAACTATATGACCGCATTCAGGATATCTGAATGATGGAATACCTTACTGCCCTGCTCAGGAACACTGTCACTAAGTTCGAACAGGTCTGGGAGCCATGGGATGACTATTATGCTCACTTACAGATGTGATGGTTTTATTTTGCTCCCCTCCTTTTGTTATATAGCAAATCGCCTCAGAATCCCCTTTTCCCTTTTCCTCCCTCCCCATTTTTGATGTTATGTCCTGTATACAGGAATTTACTGGTTTGTCATGTTTATTACTGGAAACCACATTGCATTATTTGCACTCCACTATTGCTATTTTTTTCTTTTAGCTTTTATGTATGTATATGTGTATATATATATATATATACTTGTTCCTATTTTATGCATTATGGTTTTGGTAATATGTTGCTAATGCTCCTATATGCTGTATTCTTGTCCATGTTCTTTTTGTTTTGTTCCTTTTGTTGTATTTGTAAAAAAAATTTTCAATAAAAACTCAGTTTCATAAAATATTACCATCACAATATGAGATTTTTCAGTGAAGCACAAACATTGCATTTTTTATTTCCACTTTATTGCTTTAGTGAAACACTGCATTGAAGTGTAAAGCATTATACACTGCTATTGGATACAGTATATTCAAGTAGAACTATGGCATTCAACTGACCAAATGTATGCCACAATATTCACTGTGTATATTTTAATATAAACTGATCTGAATATAAACTAATAGTACTAATTACTGGAGAATAAAGGAATGCCAACTGGTGAAGAGTTAAAACACCAAGACCATGATGACAAAGTAAACTTTTGTGATCATAGCACAATTAATACACCCAAAGTTCCTCTTAATTTCTTAGTATTACAGGTTGACGTTCAAAAACCCTGCAAACTCTGGACCTGAGGAGTGACGGATTTTCGAAAATTTCAGTAAAATAAGAATTGGAAATAAAATGAAGTTAAACATGGATACATTGTTTACAACTAATAGTATAAGATAATTTCCTGGATTATGCTTAAAGGAATACATTTTAGGGCATTTTTGGGGTTAGTAAAAAAACATATTTTTTGCCCTGTGAAGAAAAAGTTGTCACCCTAATATTTTATTCTGACTTCTGCTGGACCAAATCTCCAAATCTCTCTGGTACCAGTTTCTCTGGTTCTCTGGCTTCCCTCACACCCCCAAAAACATGGGATTGTACTCCCAATAGATGACCCCCCCAAACAAACTTAGATAACAACTATCTTTTATAAAAAAAAACACAACCAGTATGAGGGTAAAACTTAGGTCACAGCCTCTTTATTGGGTTTAAATAAAAAATAACCTTTCTTTAAACAGATGCTGTAAGCAACAACGATTTATTGTTATTCATTAACAACCATGTCAGGTGCGTGACATTCCCTTATAAAGGGGACGGCAACAGAGAAAAAAGGGGGTGGGGTGGGGAGATCCTGTCACAGATACTGTATATGGCTGGTGACGTACTGAGGAGAAAGGGAGGCCCTGCAGCCTGCGAGAAGGGAGCTAGGCGGGGGCCAACAAGACCGCGGGGGGAAGGCCATAGGTCAGGAATTTGGTGTGAGGGGTATGGCAGTTAATAATAAGTTTTGATTGGATGATAAATAAAACAATGGGTGGGGTCACAGGAGGTCATAAAAGATGAAGGTGATAGAGAGGGGCAGTACAATTGTGACAGAAATTGATGAGATTAGCACCCTCCCGCCCTGTTCTGGGTGATCAAGGTGTTAAGGTTGCAGTGTGGGCGGTGTGAGGTCCTCGAGGGGAAGTCATGTGACAAATAGGAAGTGTCCCACAATTATATATGTTGTACTAACTTTTTACTGGACATCTGTTTTCCCTACAAAAGTTACCTGCCAATACCTGTAAATATAAAATAGGCTGAGGAAAAACCCCTATTTAGTATAACATACCTTTTCTGCCCCATAAACAAAAAAGGGGTGTCAGGGGCCACAATCCCAAGAGGTCACTCTTTTAATATTTGTGCCTCTGACATGGAGTGAGGCCTGATTGGCTTCTCTTAAAATACGAACTATGGCATGTGTAGAAAATTGTCAATGTATTGCGTGATGATAATAAAAAAACAAACTAATTCTAAAAATCTCTAAGAGGGCACAAAAATGGGGTTCCAGAAAGAGAGAGGAAACCAAACTGAATTTTTAAGCATCCACCGCTAAGCTCTGGCTGATGGCAGCTGACCGGCTAATAAGATTTATCTGTAATTCTTTACAGTATAGTCAGAGGCAGCTACGTATTTTCTTCCTTTTCTTTTCTTTTTTTCCCGGAAATCTTTTTTGAAGCAACCAAGACATCAGAATTTGTTTGAATGTAATTTTGTTAATTTGCATTAAACAAAGCATTATTAGCATAAACAAAGGTTTCTGTAACCTTGCTTAACATTTTCTAAATCAGAAATGTTGTTAAAAAATCCTTTGAAGTTCATGCTTTAAAAAAGTTTTGAAGGAAGCCCTATTTGGGGTTTAAGTTGCAGAATCAGATTTCTAATCCTGAACGCTTTGTGAATCTTGGCATCAGCAAATATTCATGTTTTCCCCAGCAGCCCCTCCCTACATCAATTACATATACTTTTCTTGCTTTTATTTTCTTCCTGTTTCAATCAGAGGCGTTGTCTCAGTCAGCAGCTGCCAAGGTAGTAGATCTGAAGGTGAAAAGATGAGTGAGTATTCAAACTTTCTAGAGATATTGACTATTGAGTTACAGTACAGGTGTTTGGTTTAATTATAATTAGGGGTTCTGGGTCCCTTAAATAGAAACACTGCTGTGTTATGCTGGGGTTATGTAGGGGTTGTAGCAGCTTTATTAAAGTAATGTTTATGTTGTTAAACCATCACACCCAAAGGAGAGAAATGAGGCAGTGTGTGAACTTTCCAATTGCTTACTGGTTAATGTCATTAAATTATGGAAAATTGGGAGAATTTCTCGTTGAAAACCCAGTGACAGATCACTAAGCGATAGACCGCCAATGCAAACTCAATAGCAGACCCCCATTGACAGTCTACTTAGTAGGAGACCCCCATGCAGAACCGCAGTGAAGACCCCCAGTGACAGACCCCTTAGATGACAGACCTCTCAGAGACTATTTTTAGGATAATATGTGAAAACTTTGACCGCCAAATGATTGATGTTGTTTACTATGCATTGTTATCTCAATGTTTTCTTTCTTTCATTTTTTCTTTCTGTTTTGTATATTGATTGATTTAAAGATGTTAATTGTTTTGTTTAAAAAACAAAAAAAAAAGTTGCTTTGTTCTAGTTATTTGTAATTTATTGTATGTTATTTGTATGCCTCTAACGTCCCCGGTATTTTCATATTCATAAGTGGTTGATAGAGTAGAAAGTGGAGTAGAAATATATCTATATATAGATTTGACAGACCCCTCTGTGACAGATCCCCAGTTCAAATTTCAGTGACCCTTAAGTCACAGACCCCTTTGTGATAGATTCCCATTGCAAACCTCAGTGCCAGACCCCTGAATGACTAACAGCTCAATGTCAGACCTCCACTGAAGACCTTACAATTAACATCTAGTGCAGATCTTATTTACAGACCCCCAATGCAGACTTCAGTAACAAACCCTTAGTGCAGACAGTAGTGTCAGGTCCCCAGTGCAAACATCACTTAAAGAACTTCAGAGGAGATCTCATTAACAGGACCCCAAATATCCCATTACTTACCTGTTTCTGCACTCCTAGCTTAATCCTGCAACTGCTGACTCTGCTTTTCTCCCCTGTGCCTCTCCTCCCCCATCCTTTATTCAATCACTGAAGGTTGTCTACCATTACGTAAAATAATGTTTTTTGTTTTGTGCTGACTTTCCCTTACAATCCACAGGCATCACTGGCAGGTTAATTGTATTTCTTAATTTGACTCCTAGGTTGTAGAGAATTAACCCAAGCACTCCCAGAGAATAAATATGGAGAACAAATGCAGGTGAGTTAAAGCTACCTGTAGATTTTAGCTGTTGCTTAGATTTATTTGAATGGTTTCATGAAAAAAAAAAAATTACTTTACCTAACATGTGTGGTTCCATATGATCAACCACAGTTCTGGTACATGACTCTGTAAGTGATGTCACAGTCTTTCACAGTACACCAAAGAGAATATCTGGATACTAAGATCTGGTAATGCAGCCTGGAGCCCTTCCAACCAACTCTGACAGCTGTAAGGAACAGTTATGTTATCTATTGCCTGCTCAAAGATGAAAAGTAGAAAGAGGTGAAGAATCTCGGGGGCTAGTCAAGGAGAGGTTTCCAAAATCTGACCCACTGCCCCACCCTTTACCTCCTGTTTACTTCCTAGAAGAGAAAACAGAGGGTGACATCACTATTGTTTACAATTGCCAGCTAAGGCTAGGTACACACGTGCAATAATTATCATTTGAAAACAAACATTTAACGACCAATCAACAATTATTCACGATTATTTTGAACAATTGTATAGTGCACGATTACATGCTGTAACAATACAATCGTTCAAATATAATCCACCAATAATGTACACACGGTAGATACGATAGTTTGAACAGCGCAGGAAGTGAAGTGTACCAGAGGCAGTGTACTGATTGTTGCCCAATCAGAACAGCCAGAACCGTTGTTCATTTCCAGCCACATTCCTCATTCATGGGCATTGTTGGCCAGTCATTGTGCACTTTTTTTGTTAATGATTATCGGACGATCGGTTGTTAATCGTTCGTTTCCAACGTCAAATATTGCACATGTGTATCTAGCCTTAGACTAGTGGGACATTAGCCTAGTGTGAAGATCTTTGTATTTGGGCAGTCATAGATAGTCCAAGTTATCTCTAGCCATTCTCTTGCACAGAATCGTCATTTTAAGATGCTCCCACCAGGCAGACATTTTCATGAACAAAGGCTCCAACAGTGAAACTAAATCTATTACACTGCAGCATCTTGGGCAGACACCAGAGAGTAAAGAGCATTATGAGAGGCTGCATTTATCACCTTCCCTCAGCTCATACCCATGAGCAAACATATGGAGAGCATACATTTTTATAATTCAGTTTTTGTTTCTTCCCATATGAACTACTAGAACCACCATACAATTAGCAGGCAGAAGCAATAAAAACCTCAGCTTAAACCCTGATAAATTATTATTTTATAAATATTTTATATTATATTTTATAAAAAAACAAAACTCAGGCTGCCCGTAGTTTAGCCTGTGAAATGAGCAAAGAAAACCCAGGAACACGCCAATTTAGGACATCTTTATACAGCACGTCTGTTTTCCCATTATGCTTTCTCTCTCTTCCACCCTTATTGACATCTGTAGCCTAATCTTTGGTTTACAATTGGAAATCAGACTGTATGTCGATTGAACCCCTCAATAAGCGCTAAGATCTTTGATTGTAAATCTTATGTGAATATTAATGTTTTTGTATACTTGAAATTTATTTAAATGATGTATTATACAACTTAAATTCAGATTTAGACAACATGGTTAAGAGGTTCTTTGGAAATAAATAATATTTTACAGTTTGGGTTTTTCCAAAGGAAATGGCTCTTCGGTTTTTACAATATGTAGTCAGTTTAGATGTGCAGTAAATTGCATATATGATTCTTCTTAACCTCCCCAGCAGTTCATTTCTTTCCGGTTTTTTATGTCTAAAAGCGGTAAATTGTTTTTCATGAAAATTTATTTTACAGTATAATGAAATAAGAGTAAATATAAAAATCTATATATTAAAAATGTTTTTAAATTAAAAAAAAAACACATTATACTCATACTATTATATATACTGTAAAATAAATGTTCTTTAAAACAAAGTACTGCTTTTACACATAAAAATCCAGTGTATTGCATTCAATAAAGTTATTTTGTATTGAATGCAATGCGAATGGATTTTGAATTTCCCGACCCGCCCTGCCCCGCTGGCAATGTACACACGCACCGACGTCACCGGGAACTTCCCGGTGACTCATCGGATGCAGAAGCAGGAAGGAAGAAGAAAGAAGATGGAGATTGCGACACTGGACGGCGAGGGACGCCGGAGGATCAGGTAAGCGCTCTATTTACTATTACCTTCAGATAGGTTTATATACCCCGAGCGTGACTCGGGGTTACCACTTTTAGCAACTTTTTTCTACCCTGAGTCACACTCGGGGTTACCTCTACGGAAATTTAAAAGTCTTTCAAGTGAAGCTGAATCATCAGTTTACATTAGATCTATACATTCCAAGTTCATCAAAACAAATGATGGGTAATATCCTACATTTTGTTTTATTAGAAAATCAGCCACTGCTCAAGTAAAATAACCTGGTTCCTGCTGGCATCCTGCAGAGTGGGGCCTTTGCTCTTGTTCTCTAGTGATAGCAAAGAACTGTTTTCAGAGGTCTTTGGGTTAGAGCTTGACCCCCACAGCCCTACTGAGCCTGAGTTGGAGTCCTACTGCCCTACCAAGTTAGTAAATTCTCCAAGCATTAGGGATTATGAGCTTTGCTTAGTGGTTGTGTTGGACCTTTGGAGTTGTTGGACCAATGGAGACCATTGTTCTCCAACAATAGAGGAAGTGCAAGGTCCCACAATGCATCCCCTGGCTTAGAACATAATACCTTTTTATTGAATATTTTTAATTGTCTTTGTAAATCATTAGGTAAAGACCAATGGTAAATAATTTAATAATGTGGTGGCTCCATACTTATTAAAGTATATAATGCAGGAGAGGGGAAAAAGGATCAACAGCTGCAATAAGACATAAAGAGAGACCACTACTGTATGATGTACACAGAGATTGCAGGTTTATTGCTACTCAATCATATCACTGTTTGCAGGCCATACAGAAGCAGGAAGATTTTGGAATAACATTTTGTCGCTGGCTTTATGATCACATGCTCCCTCAAATGGAACATTCAAGTATAAATGAGTGGGCAGCTAAGGTTTTCTATGACAATGTAAAGTTCATCTGCGCCTGGACTATAGATGAAAAACATTTTTTACAAGGTGAAGGAGCAAAAATGGCCAGTTGGATGTTTTCAGCTTTAATAAAAGAGGAAAGAGTAAAATTTAGCTATAATGTTTGTGGAGGAATAAAGCACAATATTAGCAGACATGGAATAGTAACTGTGGAAGTATCTGGAACGGTGCACAAGGAGAATTCATGTTTAGGGGTGTTTGATCACAAATATGAATTAAGTAGAAATCCAACTGATGACAACTTCAAAATTACTAATGCTAATTTAAGAATTGGAAATTAACATTGTGTTGCAATACATACATATTTGCCAACTTTGCATTTTCTGGATTTCTGTAGTAATGGTTTTTAAAAAGTGAACCTAAATTCAATTGCTACTTTCACATCATGAGACATTTCCTCTTTCCTCCAGGAGGATGTGAGCTAGACCCAGACACTATCATGTAGGGTAAAGTCAGACCTTTCATAAGGATAAGACTCAGGGCCCTGGCAGAATGACCCTGTGGGCAGCTTGAAGGAGCAGTATTAAATAAAGGGGCTGATTTCTTTTTGCTATACTTTTTTTTCTTTTTCAAAATATTTTAATTGGATTTTATACAACTATATTTGAACAAAAGAGAAAAAAGGACAAAACATCATTACAAAAATGTATAATAGGGGAATGAATGAGTAGTGTAACAAAATATGTGATAAATGGCCACCATAATCCAGATAGTTCAGAACAATAGATAGGGCCAGTCAGGTTACTCTACTCTTTATAAGGGTGTTGTTTCCAGAGTTAGAAGTGGGATGTCATTGTTCAACTGAACAGATGGTCAAATTTGGCCTTGTCCAAAGCTAAACGAAAGTTTACCGTGACCAACAAGTGAACTACATTTGGAAGCTCTCAAATGTGCAAAGCAGGCACCGCTAATGGGAAATGGGAATGTCAATACAGTTGTGAGCATTGCCATTGGCCAGTGGTGTTTGGGCGATCTCAGCCCTTTGGACTAAATAAGAATAACAGCTGTTACATAATGTAGCAGCCTGTGTAGATTAAAGAGTTTATTATGGTTAGCTTGAACAGAGACAGAACTGAACTGAATGTCGGATATTTGTCCTGATATTACAATTGGCCCTAATCACACTAAATAAATCCACAGATAAAGGATCCATGGTAAATGCCTCCTTTTTGGGGAAACAATTGCTCTTTACAGCAAACAGTGAGCTTGGTAAAATTTTAGCCGCCTCCAAGGCTGCCTTTATCCGATCAGACAATTCCAATGAGACTGTATGCACATGAATTAAATAGAAAATGCACCTTTAATTGTATCGATAGTAAAATGAATCATTTTATTGGTGATCAAAAAAATCATGCTTACCTCATTTTAATTCTAGGATCAATACATATAGTGTTTATTGGCTTTAATGCTCATTGTAATTGGTAATATTCAGACTTCTTGATATTTTTATAGCCAGTTATAATTCTCCAATGCATAAAAAAATGCAACTTCTGTCTTACCTGGTTCTGAACACCCAGGGAGTCTTTAGCAATATTTAAAAAAGTCATTCTCTTTATGTTTGTTTCCAATTGTGGTAACTTACAATTATCTCCATTCTTGTTTCTGTTATATTACAGTGTAACTATATTTAGGTTAATGGCATATTATCTTCATTCAAATTTTTGTTTTATCATTTCTATTCACTTGTTTATCTCAAAAATCACAAAATATCTAAGGGTCCTTGTGATTAGTTTCTTATGATCAGAGTGGGACTGATGCACTTTAGTGGCAGCAGGTCCTATGAGGAGCATAAAAAGCAGGGGATAGGGTAATAAAGTATTTTATACAATTAGATAAAGAAGTCTGGAATGTGCATGTAATGCAGCAGGTTTGCAATAGTTAAATAAGACCATTTTTGTTTATTGTTGAAATTCAAAGCACATTTTATAAATCATTAATGCAAAAATCCAGAAAAATTCCCCAAACCTTTTTTGAATGTCTGTATGTATTCAAACTACCTGATATGCCTCAGACATTTAAAGATAATTTGAGATCTAAATTCTGAAAACTGTAATGCAAATATTACTGATATTGTATTAAAAACATCCAGGCCCTGCTCTAATGGAGCTCATATAGTGTATATACCTCATTCATGTAAATATGTGCACACATACTAGGGAGGTTCTGAGTTTTATCCAATAAGTTACCCCAAGAAATTGGAATAATCTACTGCAAGCACCTGAAGAACATACAGACTTCATGCAGACCGATTCCTGAGTTGTATACAAACATGTGACCACAATGCCACAAGACAAGCATGATATCTGATTGGCCACCTCTTACCCCTTGTGCAAGAGGATATAATAAGTGGGACTATAAAAAAAACTGGAATCATAGAAAAACATCTCATATGGAAGAGGGAGAGAAGACAATGTACAATGAATTAAAAAACAAAATGGATATCATACAGTGTTCCCATGAAGTCTTGGACTCGGAGTCGGCATATGTTAAAGTGGGACCCTGTTCTATAAAATTTGTTGAATCTTCAAGAGATACCAGCTTTGGTTTTGTATATTTTGTCTCCAGCATTGAGCTGTGGTTCCTCTAGCAGAATATGACATGTAGCAGCAAGAAGGAGAAACCACAACATGATATTATAAACCAAGATAATAAAAACATATTTTATTTTCTCATGTTTCATATTTATGTTTGTATCTATATATATATTTTATTACCACTGGCTATGTACATACAGAATAGTATGCACTATTGGTTAAAAAAACAGCATTTGATTATTTTACAGCAGACAGCAGTACTTAATCACTCAATATGGCCACCACTCATTCTTTATGGGTGGCTTCAGGTGAGACAGTATACGTGTAAATGAGACTTGAAGGTCATGTTTCAGGGTTAGGAAGAAGTGATATTATTTTAACTGAATGGTGGAGGTTGGTAGGAGGGTTCCTGGGTGAACCAGCAAATCTGGATCAGCTGCAGAACTAAAAACATTTGCCAACTAAAACCAACTACTGTTAAAGAAATTCCTTACAGATTTGCTGGATCACCCTTTTTCCACAGTAGTCTATCTCCTCCAGTCTCGGGGAATATTAATAAATCAGGTCCAAAGTGCTTGTCAATGTAAAAAAATACATTTGCCCCAAACCCAAACTGCAATAAAATTTACATCATGCCTACTGTTGACAATCTGGTTGTTTTTAATGAATATAATTGTCTTTGGTCTCCTGTGGTTATAGGTGCAGTATACTACCTGCAAACAGCATATTTATTCTTGAGCAGTTTCGAGTAAACAGTCTCTAAGGAAGAATTAATTACAACTTAGCTCCAATGTCTTTAGTTAAGCTAAGTTTCATAACTGGAAAAGAAAGAAGCATCAAACACTGCATTGTATTCCAGAATATTGGTCTTTTTATACTTCACAACTTTATTGTATGCATTGTATTTTGCTTCTACTTTGCTTTAATTGACACTGAGGAGGCGCAACACCCAAAATGATCAAAATGGAATCCTTGAGACTTTGATTTATGAAGCTGAAATATCAAGCCAATAATGTAATTTTTTAATTTAGTTTTTAGAAAAAAGTAAGGGAGGACCTCTGTTGTGTTTTTATTGCTTTCTATACGTCTACTAGGTAGAATAACTCATCTAATTAAAATTATCACTAGTTTTAAAATAGACTTTGCATGGTACTCTCTGCCCAGTTATCAAAAATTCAACATTGAAATTGAAAATTACCAAAGTAGTAGTTGGGTAATGTGTATCTATAGATTAGTTTTGATTGGCCGCTTTCACTTTGTCTGCTGTTAGTTGACTGTGTTCTGAGGGATTAAGGTTTATAAGGCTAGGGGTAATTGGGAATGTATAAAGCTTTAGAATATATTCTATTTTTGGTGTGGTCAAGTGTCTAAATTGCATATAAAGAGTTTATATTTTAATGCCAAGCCACTAGGCTACTTTTCATTTATTTTCATTCATTTATTTCAAGGCCATCCTTACCCCCATTGCCACCATTAACAACATTAATTGTTTAGGATATTAACTCTAGGCTGAATTATGGTTCCACAAATAAAAACTGCAAAACAGGCAGGTTTTTTTTTTTTGCAGAAGTGACAGGCAATGTCTTCTGCAAAAAAGTCTTCTTATCTGCTTGTTTGTGTGACTTTTTTTTTAGTAAGCACTCAAGCATATGCAGTTTATTGTGGCATGCTTGGATTTGTCAGGTCTCCTGGTTTCTCCTTTGACTTCTGGATCTAAATGAACTCTTATGTGTATTCTTGGAAGTTAGGTGATTCTGACCTGGCCAGTCAAGATGCCCCCTGGATAGGGACTAGGTGAAGATGTTGGCGCTGATGAGGGCACAAGGTCAGGTGTGTTTTTATTAAAATAAAACGTTATCTGGCAGCCTGTCCTTTCTGCAATATACAATCTGCGGGTAGCAATTTTTCATTTCAAAGGTTAAGTTCCTCTTTAATGAATCAGCACATGTTTCAATGAGACAAAGACAGGCTCTTTTTATAAAGTCATAGTCTTAGTCATAGTCAATGTTATCTGTAGTATAGTGAAGATGGGAAAGACCAAAATGTTCAACAAGAAGCAAAACAGACTGCAAATAGAGCAAACTCAGAATATGCTGCAACAACATTCTTATATACTAAAGCACAGCCTGGCCAAAAAAAAAAGAAAATAGCCATATTTAAAAATTTAAAAAAATCAGCCCCTGATTAGACCCAAGGTCAATAAAAAAACAACAACTCTGCCTACAATACTTTCCTTTTCCTGATCTTTGGTACTGTTTGGTTATCAGTATTTTTTAACCCACTGTGTGCACAAGGCATCAATCACCCGTCCCTTACCCTGGATGCACAGGAATATGCTGCAGAGATTACCCTTCATTTTTTCATAGCCCCGACCTCTGCATAATTCAGAATTTGGCTACTGCTGAAGGATAAAGGGAACCTGTGACAGCACAAGCCAGGACCAAAAACACCAGGAAAAAACATATGCTTATCTCTATTTAAGAATTTAGAGATGATAGTTGGTCATATGGTTTCCAAATCAATTTGATTAAAAACATTAATATTATGAAAATACTTTAGTGCTATCAAAAACATTTTTGCATTGCATGCATCTGACTTCTTTTTATTTTGTTTATTTTTCTTGTGTCTATGCAAATCCTCTCTAAAAGATTAATATATTATAAAATTATTTTCAAAAAAATTGTTTTAGAAAGAACAATTGGCACCTGTACCTAGTGAGGAATCTCCTACTAAGAGCCACAATCATGGGAAGAGTTGCATAGAAAAAGATCAAACCTGCTTGCCATCTCTCCATAGCGAGGTATGTTTTTTTTGCAAATACACAGCTTTATATTTTTTATTGATAGGTGATATAAAGAGTTTGTAAAGGCAAAGCTCTTTAGAAGAAAGGTTAGACTATCAGGGCCTGATTTATAGCTCTCCTAGACTGGAAAAGATATTCTATCATGGAAGAACCTGGGTGATCCAACAAACCAGGAATAGATTTCCTAATCTCTATCCAATAAAGGTTTAGGCTATATACACACTTTAATTGGAAGCAACCAGTCAGCTACTACTCTGAAAATGTTTGACTGGTTGATGTTGTTCTGCTACTGTGTTCTGTAGTGACACGGAGGTTGGTAGGAGGGTTTCTCCTAATGTCCTAATGTCTATACATAAACTGAAAAAAGAAGGACACAACAGAGGCTCAGGAGATTGAAACCTCCAAAAGTGTTGAATTCTCGGCAGGCTTCAAAGTAAGATTTCTTCACAGCAGAGGTATTCTGCTGCATGTTCATGGGACGGGGGAGATTTTACTCTCTTCTTTTTTAAGAAGAGGGTTTTAGATTATCTGTTTTATTGATTATTTTTTGTTAAGAACATAGGTGGTACTCCTATGGGGGTGGGGATCCTGAGCTGAGAGTCTGTAATTAACTTTCTTCTTGATTGCTAAACCTAAAAAATATCTCTAACTGTTTTACATCTTCATCAATGATATAGAGTTTGGGATTAAAAGTACAACTTCTTTGTTTGCAGATGACACCAAACTATGTAATGGAATTAGGTCTATACAGGATGTCTATAATCTACAAGCAGACCTGGATGTACTGTTTGATGTCAAATAACATTTAATTTAGATAAATGTAAAGTTATGCACTTGGGCGATAACAACATGCATGCTTCATACTGTCTAGGGGGAATACATTTGGGGGAGTCAGGAACAGAAAAAGATCTGGGGGTTCTGGTAGATCATAGAATTAATAACAGAATGCAATGCCAAGCTGCAATATCGAAAGCTAGTAAAGTACTTTCTTGTATTAAAAGAGGAATAGACTGCAGAGATGGAGACATTATCCCGCCCCTATACAAAGCATTGGTCAGACCACATCTGGAATATGCAGTCCTGTTTTGGGCACCAGTTCACAAAAAGGACATTGTGGACATGGAGAACGGCAACTAAACTAAAAAAGGAATGGAGGAGCTCAGCTATGAGGAGTGATTAGCTGAACTGAATCTATTCTCCCTTGAGAAGAGACGTTTAAGGGAGGATATGATCACCCTGTATAAATATATAATCGGTCCATATAGAGAACTCTCTTCCCAATTTTCACTTTATGATCATTACAAAGAACAAGAGGGCACTCTTTGCATCTGGAGGAAATAAGTTTAAACTCCGGATAAGGAAGGGATTCTTCACTGTAAGGTCTGTGAAAATATGGGATCGGCTCCCTCAGGAAGTAGTTTCAGCAACTACTATATATTGTTTTAAGAAAAAGCTGGAAGTTTGTCTAGAAGCACAGAATATAACTGGGTAGTATAGCTTTTAAGGAAAGATTGCAGACCGTTCATCCAGTAAACATCGGATTGCCTCATGGAATCAAGAAGGAATTTTTTTCCCCTGTTAAAGCAAATTGTACCAGTTTTTTTTTTTGCCTTCCCCTGGACCAACTATATCCATAGGGTTTTATATCTGGGAAATGTTTATTTCCCTAGTGATTGAACTTGATGGACTTATGTCTTTTTCAATCTGACTTACCGGTACTATGTAACTCTGTAAAATAGTTTAATTCTATCAAATAGTTTTATACATGTTGTTGACTAATTGCATTTAGTTCAATTTGCTGTACTCTTTTTTTGTTTCTGTTCAATTCCTCTCTAAAAATGAATACTTTTGAAGTATGTTTTAAATATCTTTTTTAGGCAGAACAATCGCACAATACAACATCTATGACTTGTGAAGACCCTGAGACTAAAGTTGCAAACCATCATCATGATCACAGTTGCATGGGAGTAGCTCAAAATTGTCCACCATTGTCCCATGGTGAGGTATGTATTTTAGGAATTTCTTTCCATCTGCTTTTCTCTGTCCTGGTAGTTACATTCCCCATGACTTTGGAAGAATCTCATTGTAAGACTGAAGATGCAAGCCATCAACACAACAAGAGTTGCCCAAAAATATATCAAACTAGTCCGACAGCTTGGAAAATATGTTTTTTTCAAAGATAGCAAAAAAATAGTTTTATTAGAAATTTTTTCTGCTAAGTGTATTAAGTGTAAAACTTTTGAGATATAGCGAGGAAAGATTAGACTTTGTGCCTTCGTTTTAATGCTCTGTGTCTCTGTTAAGGACATTATCCCTCTATTTGTCCTAGTAGCAATTGTTTTTAAGATGAAAAATGGGAGTACATTTAAAATGTTTGAGTTGTCACCGGAGCAAGAGGCTCATTTCCAGTTTGACCTGTACACTTTCAACAGTGAAGCTGGGTGATCCTTATGACCTGGAATGCATTTCTTTAACCTCCCTAGCGGTTCATTTCTTTCTGTTTTTTTTGTCTAAAAGCGGTATATTGTTTTTCATGAAAATGTATTTACCAGTATAATAGTATGAGTATAATAAAGTTTGAAAAACAAAATCATGTAAAAATAATACATTGAATAGATTAAAAAATCTATATATTTAAAAAAAATAGTTTTTTAAAATTTCTTTAAATTAAAAAAAAATACACATTATACTCTATCTACAGTATACTATTATACATACTGTAAAATAAATGTTCTTGAAAACAATGTACTGCTTTTACACATAAAAATCCAATGTATTGCATTCATTACAGTTATTTTTTATTGAATGCAATACAAAGGGATTTTTGAATTTCCCGCCCCGCCTTGCCGGCAACGTACACATGCACCAACGTCACCGGGAAGAAAGCAGGAAGAAGGAAGAAGAAAGAAGAGGAGATTGCGGTGATGGAAAGTGCGGGACGCCGACGGATCAGGTAAGCGCTCTATTTACTAACTTTCCCATAGGTTTACATACCCCGAGTGTGACTCGGGGTTACCACTTTTAGCAACTTTTTTCTACCCCGAGTCATACTCGGGGTTACCCCTAGGGAGTTAAAGTAATTTACTATTTGCTGGCGATTGTTTTGAATCCTAGACCAGATCAAATCTATGGATGCTGGATAACCCAGCTTCACTGTTGAAAGTGTATCCTATCCAGCCTTGGAGAGCTTTAATAAATCAGGTCCATCCACCTTAGAATGTGTTAATGACATATGACTATGGTAGGGACACTAGATTTGAGACAAGGGCAGCTAGTGACATGACAATGGACTTTGTAGAGTGCTGCGTAATATGTCGGTGCTATATAAATACTGTGTAATTATAATTGTACTATGTTGCATATTCAATGAGAGTTTGCACTCTCTTCTTTTTCTTTTTTCAAGAAGATGGTTTTTGGAAACTATTTCTTAAGGATATAGGGGTTCTCTAAGGGGGAGCAAGAGGTTGATCCTGAGCTTGGTGTTGGTGATTAGACTTCTGTTACATTGCTATAGCTGAATAAATATTTGTCATACTTTAGTTCTAGTAAATAATAATGGTTTTGTGTTTCACTTTAATGTCTTATATTTTACTGTACTCT
>NC_092858.1:154355890-154382703 GCF_032062135.1 Pyxicephalus adspersus | reverse complement strand
GATATGTTTTTAAAACAGAAAGTGTAGATCGATTCAATGCTTGAGCTGTCCCCAGAGCTAGAGGCAAAGGGCAATTCATTCATTGGGAACAAACATTTCGATGACAATTGTCTAAAATGGGAATTTCCCTTTATTTTACTGAGGTTAATGTTTTTTCATTTTCTGCTGCATCTCCAGGACACAGATAGTAAGGGAAAATATCCCCAGATGATTGCAAAAAATCAACATAATAGGGGTTTTAATCCTTCCTTACTGTATCCCAAAAAATGGGCAATATATAAACCTTAACCCAAAGCAACCAATCGGCATTTACTTTGTAATCTTTAGGAGGTCGGTAGGAGGAACTACTAAGTGAAGCAGAGGTCAAGGAGATACTCCCAGAAGTATTGTTTATTCTGCAGACAAAATTTATTTTTCAACAGCAGTGTACTGTTGCCAATATAGTGGAAAAGATGAGTTTTTCAGGGTGCTTCAATGAGAAAGGGGGTAAATGCTTCTATCAAATACATTTATACATTTTGGGCCTGATTTATCAAAGATCACCAGGACTGGAGAAGATAGACTATAATAGAAGACCTGGGTGTTCTAGCAAACTTGGAAAGGATCTTGTCCAGGATTAAAACTATTTGCCAAATAATACTAAATTGTTTTAAAAAAGCCTTTTTAGGTTCACTGGATAACCAAGGGTTTCCTATGATAGTCTAATTTTTGCAGCCCTGGTGAGCTTTATTAAATAAAGCTCTTGTTTCCTAAAATTAATACTTTTTAATTTGTTTTAGGAAAACCAATCAACTCCTAAAACATTGCTGTCTTGTGAAGAATCTAATACTAATGCAAAAAATGAAAATGCTAACTGTCATTATAGCAGAAGTTTCATGGAAGCAGCTCAAAACAGTCTGCCATCTTCCCATTGTGAAGTATGTATTTTTTAGAATTTTGAAAATAGACTTCATTGTAAAATTAATTCTGGCTAGGAGGTTGCATAATTAACATCGTTAGGTTGAAAAAAGACATAAATCCATCAACCTCTGGTTCCAGATAGAACCATACACGGTTCCAGGACATGGTTTGTTACTTACTGGTTCATACTGTGAAGAATTCCCTTCCTTATGTGGAGAATAAACTTCTTTTCCTCCAGAAGTTAAGAGTGCCCCCTTATCCTTTGAATTGACCTTAACCTGAATAACTGAGAAGTGAGTTCTCCATATGGATCATTTATATATTTTTTAGGTCCAGCTTTTTAATGAACATGGGGGGTGTCCAACACTAGTATCCAACACTAGTACTCAAGGGCCTGGATATCAAAACATATTTAGTCATTTTAAACAGACAATAATTATCATAGTAAAGAATGATTTACAAAATTAGGTTCTTAAATTCTTCAGTTTTTTGATGGAAAATGCTGGCCTGTATGTGGCCCTTGAGCAGTGAAGTTGTATAGTGCTTTCATCCATTGTCCTTGACCTTTCTTTATTATTTGGATTTCAGGGCTCTTCCAATCTTTAAAGGTTGGGCTTCATGCAAATACTGCCTACCTTGCTTGGAATGCCCACTCATACAGTTTGAAATCCACCCAACAAGGCATTTTGGTATTTGCATAAATCCTCCCAAGGATCAACCCACCATTTACATCAAGGCTGAAGGTTCATAAATGGGTTCCGTGATAGGGTGCAGTGATGTGCAGTGATGTTTTCGGAAAGCTATATATAGCTCCCTGCTGTCCTCTCCCATGTTTTCTGAGCTCTTTTTTTACGCAGAGAAGCCCAGAGACTCACACTTTACATTACTAGAACAAAGACAGAAATTTTTATTGTCAAGAATATTTAACTGGCATGTTAGTGGAGGACGGTGGCATAGGGAAGAAAACCAGGGACAGCAAAATATTGGCAGATGTATTTTCACCTTTAATAGAAGACATACAATCAGTGCTTTAAGTCTTCTGTTAAAGATAAATTGAAATCCATTTTTCCAGTTTGTTCTATATTCTGTGATTTGGTTATAATTATTATAGCCTAGTTTATTCTACATTTTTGCAACTCTGACTTTGAATATGACTTTCAGTACGCAAAGGTAAAAAAATATCCCAGTCCAGACAGAAAGAATACTCCTTTGTCCCTGGTAATGAAACTTAAAATAATAACTCTATATGTACCATATACATATTTTTCAGGGTGATAATAAGCCACCTGGTGCCCATAGTGAACTATATATGCCAGATGAGGACTTACCAATGCTTTGTATACCTGGAACATTCTTCTTTTAGTATTTTGCTTTATCTTAGAAAATGTATTTATTGGTAAATGCACATCATTAAAAAGATTTTCTCAAGTAATGTGAGTGATACTTTTATGCAATGGCTTAGTCTGATATAAAGTCAGATGCACAGGCCTGGCTTATAGAGTCCATGTAAGGTAAGTAGTGTGAGTTGGCCTATTGACATCTATTCATGGCAAAAGTATTACAACTTGGTGGATGGATCATTATGCATTCTTATGGAATATATTGATGTAGCTTTTTTTATTTTTT
Source organism: Pyxicephalus adspersus (assembly GCF_032062135.1). Lineage (NCBI taxonomy): Eukaryota > Metazoa > Chordata > Amphibia > Anura > Pyxicephalidae > Pyxicephalus > Pyxicephalus adspersus. The sequence continues at coordinate 154,380,177 of NC_092858.1, read as the reverse complement.
TCCACATAGGGTTTAGCATATATTGAGCATTTCATTAAACTGATGGGTGAACAACAAAAACAACAGCAGGACCAACTATTTCACATGGTACAGCAACTCTTGGATAAGCAGAAGGAGTCCTTTGAACAGCTGTTGCATCTTGAGTATGACCGACAAGGCCGACAACATGAAGTTCTGTTAGAAATACTGCTTCACCTCAAGGAAAACCAGAACCAACAAGTGCAGTTATTTACAGATTTTTTACAGCAAAATAAGAACATGATAGAGCAGCAAAATGACTTAATTTATGGACAATGTCAAAAAGAGTTCGAGGCCAAGCTCATGGCGGACGTAGCTAAACAGACTGAGGAGCAAGTCAAGGTGCTGCTGCAGGCATATAATAAATGTAAGTATGCAGTGTGGTTAAATGTAAAAAATGCAAAAGATTTCTAACACCATTGAAGTATTTAATATATTTATTCTCTTATATTATATTTTTTACATAAGATTGGTTAGAAAAAGATTAGAGCTAAAGGGACAGTTATTATATTGTGTATTTTCTTGTTAATGAAGAACTTTTAATTTATAATACTCTCATTTACATATACCATGAAAAGAACATCGATAACACCAAAGTATGCCATGAGATAATTTAAATAAGCAAGAGAAAAATACAGCATTTAGGTTCAGTTCAGATGAAAAGATCACATCTTTCCACACTAGAATAATGACTACTTCTCTTTTGTTTGCCCCTTTTATTTATCCAGGGGTGAACAGGCGTATTGCCTTAAGATTTATTAGCTAACACAGCAATGCATAATAATGCAGTTTGTATTTTTCTGTTTCAGGTGAAACACATCGTACCTCAAACAATGATGAATTTCCTTTAAAAAGGGTAACTTGAACTTTATGTTTTCTCAGTCAGCAAGGTTGCGTTAAATTAATGCATTCCGTGAACAGGATGTCTTTTTTTACAAGCCTGATTGTCCTCTTACTTTGTGAAATAGTAATTTTTGCCATTTAGTACTTATGAACTGTACCCAATGCAGAGTTTATTTTCCAAGCAAGTGGTTGATGGTGGAGAATAGACTGGGGCTGTATGTGTTGTATGGAGACAGTAAGGAAGAGAACAGAATTAGGAAAAATAAATTACACCCTTGAAAAGTTTTAGGGACAATAAATATGTACTAAGAACATATGTTAGCAGCATGTATATCCTATTACAACATGCTAAAAAATGTAGCATGATCTCTGAGTAGGCTAAATTAATATTATTATTATTATTATTATTATTAATAAACAGGATTTATATAGCGCCAACATATTACGCAGCGCTGTACATTAAATAGGGATGAATAATACATTTTACAGATAACTGGGAACCATATGCATACAATAAACAATGTGGCAAGCTGAAGTCCAGGAGAAGCAGTCCAATAAAATGGGGTCAAGTGAGGCTTGTAAACTTGTAAACTTGAAATATCTTCTTTTGGGGGTCCAGAAATGGTATTGTCAGGAGGTGTATATCAGACTGGCCATTCCGTGCTGTAAGCCACTCTCATGCAGTGCGCCCTGTTTACTCCCTCTGGCAGCGTTGCTTTGTAGCAGCACAGGATATCAAGCAATTAGCTGTTTGTCCTCTGCATTGCAGTTTGCAGCATCCCCAGTTTCCCTTTAACTGTGAATGTTCTCTCAGCATTCTCTGCTCTGATACTTTGTGCAGCTTAAGGGGATTTTAGAGTTTGTACTGCAGCCATTGAGTGCATTAGTTCCTAGCTATGATCTTGCTCGGCCATTGGCTACTGGTCCTTTAAGGCTTCTCAGCAACCAGGCATCAGTTGCCCGTTGTAGCGTTTCACTAGCTAGATCTGTTAGTGGTGTGTTTTTCTGTTGGATTACTTGTTACCGACTCACCCTGTTTTCTCATCCTCAAATTTTTTGCTTCCTGGACCGACCTTTGATTTTGACTCCGACTCTGCTTATCTAAACCCATGGATATCTTGTTTGTCACTCACTTCTGCTTGATCCCCTGTGCTGCATATCTGTGCAAGATCTGGCAACTGACTGTGGACTATCTGAATTTCATTATGTTCCCTGTCCTGCTTTGTGGGCTCCAGGTCCTCTGCCAGTTCTCCCCAGATGCCATCAATTGCGCACTGAATTCCTGGGGCAATTGTGTGCTGGGACAGTGCAATTCGCCTCCCTAGACTGAGCAATATAGTACAGTAGGTGAAGAGTGCAGATTTAGATTGGGGGATTGGTGTCTGGTGAGCACTCATGCTGGACCAGAGCTTTACAAGTGCAGTCTGATGCCGTGTTTCTCAACCAGGATTCTTTAAGGTTCCTCCGGGGGTTGCTAGGGGTTCTGTGAACAATGACCAATTTGTGACTCTCATGTCAGTTTACCTGACACCACCCATCTTTTGGCTATTTGTATTAGTGACATTATTCCCACTGGTCATGTAACCACACTAATGCACTGTGAGCTGTGAATGTAATTTTCTGAAGGCCTAAAATATATTGCAAGGGTTCCTCCAAATCAAAAGATCAAAAAAGACTGTTCTAGAAACTGTGGTCCTTTGGGGTGGAGAGAGGCATGTTAACCAAAGGGTGTAAACAGCCAAATAAATTCATGGTGTGTATCATGTGTAAGCATTCAGAAGCCTAGCTATCACCCTTAGCAAGACTCCCTTTGCTTCCCTTTGTTTTCTGTAATGGCCTGCTACTGTTTCTAGACTTGTGCCATCTATGACACTAGCCTTGTGTTTTTCAGGTGCATCCAGTCTGCACATGAGATCCTACATTTGCTTATATATATATATATATATATATATATATATATATATATCTTTATATATAGATTAATGCTGACATTTTCCTAGTAAATGACCATAAACTATGCATCAAAGCAAACAAAAACTCTATAACAAACACAAACGTATTGATAAATATTGGTGTTCAGCCTCTGTAATAATCTAATGATATAAATAAACAAACAAAAAAAAAATCTAAGATGTAATATTTAGTAATGGTGGCTCAAGATATGGCACATGACAGCTATTCTTACTAAGCAAGCATTAAATGTTTGGATGATATACAGCTATCGTTCTCCAAAGAAATGTTATATTTTTATTCCATATTATCAGAATACTGTTGGTCTTTAAAATAATTTAACTTTAGTAGGTTTGGATGAAAACTGAAATAATGCACAATTGTTCACATTTCTAGAACAAATTGTCATTTCAATCTGACCCTTCGAATCCATGCAGTGGCCCCACCATGTTTCAAGGCTACTCTCAGGGTCAAGGGAATTTTGACTGGAACCCATCTAGAAACATTAAGGTGAGTGTGACATCAATGTTGTTCTATGGTACCATCTGCTCTTTGTTGTTGTGAGGGTAAATGTGGTCTGAATGATCCTATAACTGCTGATTGTGGCTGATAGATAAAGGTTAATATTTCCTTTCCTCCCTAATGTGACAGTATGTTTGTATAGTGACTGGTGATTAGGCCTGGGAGAAATGGAGGGAGGTCACAAGTCCCCTCATACCCAGAATAATCAAATATTTCCCAAGGATTAAATTGGGCTTGGGGAAAGGGGTGAGCAGTATAAGTGGATGGAGGCTTGGTATTTCATGAAACGCAGTTACTTGTCCATTCAGGACAAAGTATCAGTTCAAGGTTGATTTACTAAAGTAGAAATCTTCACACAATAAATTGTAGAACTATTCACTTCAATTGTCCAGTCATGTAAACCAGAAAGCCAATGATAACTTTATTGATCTAACTGCGTAATATGTATGTGCTTTATAAATTCTGTTTATTAATAATAATAGTTAAATTTAAAAACATTTGTTTGCAGGTACAGAACACAACCATGCAAAGAACAGAGCTATTTAACTGTGAACCAGTAGGGAAACACTTCTGTACCCTATTCTATCCTCTTTGGAATTCCCTGAAGCTAATAAATGGACAAACAGAAAATATATTTGTAGGGACGTGATCTTTTCTGGGAAAATTCCACAGCTGAATGTATAATAATTCATGTAAATAAGCAGCATACTGCACAAAGTTTTCAAGGTTTTCAATGTGTAAGTGATTTCCTGCTATCACAAACCAGTTCAGTTACCCAAACAGTGACAGCTTAAGGTGGTTGACTAAGGAAGTTGAGAATCTTCACAAAATAAACTGTTTAAATATTCAATATTTGTCCAGTCATGTAAAGTGCAAAAAAATGGGATCTTTATTGTTCTAACTGATTTAAAAATATTTTTGCAGGTACATGCAGATACAGCCATGCAAACAAGAGGACTATTCAACTGTGAACCAATTGGAAAACAGTTCTGTGAACAGTTTTATCCTCTTTGGAACTCCCAGAATCCATCATACAAACAAACTGGAAACATAGTGTGGGGACCTCACCTTTTCTGGGAAAATGCCACAGCAGATTTCTTGTCTGAACATAGCAATGCAGAGATTGTACAACATTTTGAGGGCTTTCAATGTGTAAGTGATTTCCTGCTGTCACTCACAAACCAGGAGAGACTAGATTTTAGGCCGTGTATTGATAATGAAAAGTTTAAATGTGCAAATTCTAAGCATGGGCTTGTGGTGGTGGCTGTTACTGGTACCATTTTTAGGGAAGAAACATGTGTAGGAATATTTCAACAGACATTTGGACTAATTCAGTGCCCAGAAGCAAATAGTTTAAAGATCAAATTTGCTAACCTTAAGATAAAATACTATATTAATCATATGGAGAATGCTATTGCTGCTCCCAATGTGGAATTTACCACAGAGCAGTTGGAAAATATGTCATAATGTCATGGCTGGTAAAGCCCATAATGCCCATACAGTATAGAACTGATAACGTTTCAGGTTAATGTCAGAATAATCAAAATTAGTTTTTATTGTTTGTGGTGGATGACCATGCAAAACGCAATTTATTTACCATATAAAGTAATTAACTATAAGTTAAATAAATTAACTATTCTTCTATTTAGTTTCTGCTTTATTTTATTCCTTGTAAATGTAAGTTATTATTTACACAGGAAGTAGTAACTGTGGATACAGGTTAGCTGAATCTACCAACCTCCTGCTCAAACTTAACTTTAGCTTACCTTAGCACTAGCTAATTAGTAAAATAAATGAGGGTGCAGCCTTAATCACTGAAAAGCACTAGGGTTATGATAACCACTACAACAACTATCCAATTAAGGTATCTGCTTGGACTTCGGATGTGTTTAATTCAATGCCTTTAATTTGAGTTCACAGGTATAACCTCACATATTTAATGGTTGTTTTAAAAATCCTATTTCAAAATTTATTTTTTGGGATTTTCACATCACCAATGTGACCAGAAATATAATATCCTGCTTTTTGGATTGACTTGGTGGCTTTACTAGAGTGTACTGAATGATTGTGGGCCTGGCCTTACTCCTAACCAATGCCAAGTTGGGGCTGGAAGGTAGTCCTGGTAAGGTCCTCTCTCCTTATCTGCCCATCTCACACGTATGTTTGCCATGCAATAAATAACAAGAATATTCAAATTCACATCATAAATCAGTTTTACTGTTAACTCCTATGCATCTTTACAAAGTTGTATGCCTACCTCCAGCCGAGGTCATGCATTGTTTTTGTCCATGGCTGACTTTACTCAACTGGTATGAGGTTATCCTACAAGGCCTGATTTATTAAAGCTCTCAAAAGCTGGAGAGGATACACTTTCATCAGTAAAGCTGGGTGACCCAGCAAATCTGGAATGGATCTGGTCCAGGATTTAAATAGCAAATAACTGAAGAAATCCATTCATTGGATCACCAAGCTTCACAGATCAGAGTGTATCCTCTCCAGTCTTGGAGAGCTTTAATAAAACAGGGCCATTATATCAACATATGGGAAAACATGAATATTCCAGAGGGTAATAGTAGGTGAGGTAGGGCTCATCTGTCTTATTTATAAAGCAGTTTATCTGGATTTGTTGTCAATGGCTGATTGATTCTTTACCAGAGAATGTTTTGCGGAATGTCATATTCACTGTTTTATAAATGCACCCCTAACACAGATGAAGCCCACCTTAACTACTATTACCCTCTAGAAATATCTGGTAAAGCAGATCAATCTTTTAAAAAAATAATAAAAAATAAACAACAGTCTCAGTTTGATTGAGTCACAGTAAAATCTTTCTTTCACAGTAAAATAAATTCCTTATTATTCAACACCTTAATTATATATGTTGTACAATTTTTTCTTATTGTACTTTACGTCTGTTCAATTATACCCTTGCATAATACCCTTATGCTCCCATATACCCTTCTATTATATTGTAATATTGATATACCTATATTCGATGTATTGTAATTATGTATAACGTTCTATCTTGTATGATGTTCCAAAGCCCGTACGATTTCTTTTTTAATAAAAAGCACCACTCTGCTCTTTTAGCATGCAAGTCATTTTACTATATTATTAGCTCAAAGTAGATGAGAATATTAGCTTCCAAGTACTTTCAGAAATACATAGTTTTTTTTAAATTATGTCTGTATTGCAACACTACCAGTATGGAGTCTGGTTTTTGTGAAATGAGAAGTGGACTACATGCCTCTTGACCCCCTCCTTTTTGGAAAAACCAAATTCCAGGGGAACTTTTATGGGTAGGTAAGGGGGCACATATTCGTCTTTTAATAAAAATTGTACAAAATTATAGATACAAAAAGTTAGACTTGTTTTATTAATGTTGTATTATTGTTACCATACAGAACTCCTTAGTTTTTTTGTTGTAATAATATAGGCTTGGTCTCAGGGAGTGTAGTCGTAAAAAATAAGAGGGGGCACTGTACGTGCCCACCCCACTATACCCCTGCCTGTGTGTCACTCAAAGGGGAAGAAACTGCCCCCATAGTGACGTCATGATACCAGAACTCGCCCACTCTCACATTGCAGGTCTGGGCTATGAGAATTGTTTGCAAAATAAGAGTGGGTACGCGTGCCCACTCCCGGAAAATTAGAGGGCAAAATGTTCCCACCCTGGCCCACCCCACTACACCCCTGCTTGGTCTATGTCTGTGAGCCTTGTATTTGCTGTGCTGTCTGCTCTTAGCCCTGTTTATCCAGCTTATCCTCAATTTAACCGTGGCTGTGCTACACATTCAGCAGTATACAGACTGTTGTGACCTGGGGTTAGGAGTGGTTCATGGTCTTTTTATGCCTCCCAATTTTTGCATGCATATTTGCTCACACTCACGCCCCAAGCATATATCTGCTTCTTGGGTAATCAGGGTGTCATATAGCTGTATAACGCAGTTGCATATTTATTCTAACACACCTGACAAAGGCTCACAAAACAAAACCACACCTAACTGACAAACTCAAGCACTCTTAAGAAAAATGTTCTCATGTCTTTTGCAAGCTTTTGGTTTTTGTTTCCCCCCTTCCCATAAATATGTATCAAACAAAGACTGGAGGTCAGACCTATTTGTAGATAAACTTAAGGTAGTACTTGTGCAGACGAAACAAAGAGGGGAAAACAAGCCTTTTTATTAAGGATAACAAACATGTCTAAATAATGAAAAAACAAAAACAAAGCAAAACATAAAAATAATCAACTGAATGCAAACCAGGAGTGCAAACAAATCTGTGATAGCTATTCATCTTCCATACTCCATACCAGGAAAAAAAGCATCAACACTTTTGTTTAGGATCTGAGAGTAATTTTAAATGGTATAACTGGTAGCGGCTCAGCACTAAGGCAAGCTAGTAACGCCATGTGTACATGGATGACCACATGCTGCCAGAAAACCAGACCTGAATAAATGTTTTAATGGAGATAACTCTTTCAACATTAAACAATATATCTTGAACATGAGGGAATAAAACATAAATAGGGGTAAGCTACCTGTAGTAGAGGACTTGGGCTTGAAGCCTTTCATATAGTTAGTTCCCCTACGCTCGCTTCTATGAAAAAGTTGTGTAGGGGAAACATATATAATAAAAAGAAGTAATAAACAGACACATACATACATACATACAAAACAGAGTAAATACAGCGAAAACCACAATAACATGACACATTTACAGAATTACAAGTATGTTAGCTAGGGGAAAAGTAAGGGCAAGACGGTATTAATATGTGGTGCAAAATCCCAAGTAACCATTAAACCACCCAAGACTGAACCCCTTAAAAATATTTGTAGCTTATACACGCGCAGTAATGGGCAATGCCCTTTACAGCTGCAAGCAATCTTCATGACTGAGCTATGTACCATTGAACCATGGTCCATTAAAGTCCAAGTGTCAATCTGAGCTTGGAAAAAAAATGAAATAAATCTGGTTCTGACTAAACTTCTTATGTCCACAAGTAATGTCAAAATATTAGTGGGATAAAATAAACCCATTATTATTGGTGTTAGAAGGAGCATTGAGGCTGTTTTTGTCATACCACATCCCACAAGTAGCACTTTACATTTCCTAGCACTAAAAAGAGCATCAATATTCAAATAAGGAAAATATATAAAATGTCATTATTGCTTATAATATAACACATGCTGCATAAGAATATAAAAGCCTTAACCAACAGACACTTTGACCACAATAAGTTTAAATTCTTTGACCTATTAGGGTGGAGAGGCTTAGTGGCACATTTGGCTCAGTGGCTGGCACTCTTGCTTTGTAATGCTTGGTCTAGCTGGGTAGTGGTGCTTTGGTTTTCCTCACTGCAAAAACATTCAGTTAGGCTGATTGACTAATTATCCCTGATATGTGTGGAAAGTTTTCAATGCAGTACAAGTTAAAGTGAAAGTCTGACATTAAAATAAAGAATTCCTTCAAAGTTTCTACAAGTGCACATAAATGAGATCACAGGCAGAGATTAAAGCCAAACTGAAATTGGAACCAACTTTTTTAAATGCCATTCTCCCAAAGTAGTAAACTGCAGTGTCTAACTGGCCACGGCTTCCCAGCCACATCTACTGCTAAATTCTGGCTAATGTCAGCTGACCAACTATAAAGATTAATCTGTATTACTATACAGTATAGTCAGAAGCGGCCCTGCTTGCCATATAAAAGTTTTGGAGGAAACCCTGTTAGTGGAAAGTTCAGGGTTAAAGGTGTGAAATTTGCAATTGTAAATTTACAATGTGACAAGCTACTCCTCCCTATATCAGTTAGGTATTATCTTCCTTTCCTTTTGTTCCTCGTTCGATCAGAGTCATTCTTTCAGTCTGCACCTTCTTCAGGGACTAGATCTGAAGGTGAAAAGATGAGTGAGTATTAAAACTTTCTAGGGATATCAGCTATTGGGGTTTGGTTACTAGCATTGGTTCCATTATAATTAGGGGTTCAGTGTCCCTTTAATAAAAATGTATTATGCTGATGCTATGATATCTTCAGAATTTGTAGAGGATGCAGCTCATTAATAAAGGGCTGGTAAATCAGTGACAGACTGACTGTGCAAAACTTAATGGCAGATGCAAATAACAGACCCTATTTGATAGAGAGAAAAACTTATTTGCAGACCCCTCGTGACTCTCTGCTTAGTAATGGACCCCTCTGTGACATACCCCAAATGCAGATTTCAGTGACGGACCCCTGGTGAAGATCTCATTGAGAGACCAATTAGATGATAGACCCCTCAGTCACAGATCACCAATGCAGACTTCAATGGCACACCCCAAGTGATGGACCTCTTATTGACAGACTAGTCGGTGCCTAGACCCCTCAATGACAAACACCTCAGTGGAAGACTTCCAGTGCAGCGATTCTGGAATAATAGACCCCCAGTGCAGAACTCAGTTAAAGAACTTATTACTTACCGGTTCATAAACTCCTGACCCAATGCAGCCACTGATAACTGTACTTGCCTCCCCCATGTGGCTGTCCTCCCCCCTCCTGTATTCAGTCAGTGAGGATGGTCTACAAATATGTAAAATTTATTTTTTTTACATAAACCTTCCTTTTGCTGACCTTCCTTTACAGTCCAAAGATATCAATGACAGACTTATTGTATTTCTTGATTTAAATTCTAGGTGGAAGAAAAAACTTTCAGAATGAATACACTACAAGAGAACTGCTGGTGAGTTAAAGCTACTTATGGATTTTAGCTGTCATTTGGATTTTTGGAATGGTTAAGGCAAAAAAAAAACATTTTCCCAACAATTGTTCAGGAATGTTGACAATGATGTCTGTATGAAAAAAATGTCTGTAGCTTTTAACCAAAATGAAGGATTAAGGTAACTCTGTCCCTGTAAAAAAAAGTGATATTAAACTTACATGTCCCAGCAGTCCTAAAATGCTAAACCAACAGAAGTATATTCATTATTTTAGATTTGTCATCCCCACTGTGCTGTATTTTTGCACAGGACACAGTAGTGGTGTTGTGGCTGGTGGGTAAAACCTCAGCAACTCAAATACACAGTGGGCCAAAATTAAAAGTTAAGACAAAGTCGCGGACCAACCCTGAAATTTATTGAAAAAATTGAGAAAGTTTTTCCTTCTAATTTAATATGAAACTTTGATGCAATCACAACCAGCATCACTTAGATAACAGCAGGCTATGCACCCCCTTCGCCAAGAAGCCCCTGTAACTCCAAATGCTTCCTTGCACCTCCTATGTGTAGCTGAGGGGGAGAGGAAATGCCAGACGTGGCCAATGCAGGGCTAAGTCTTATGAGTGGCTTGCCGCTGGAATTCTCTTTTCATTGAAATAGCGCGGGTACTACAATTCCTGGCATTACGTGCATCCATAAAACATTCCATAAGCAGAGAGCCGACTGGTCTATAGGCGTAAGTGATGCCAGGAATTGTAGTAGCGGCGCTATGTCAATGCAGTGGCGGGAAAGCTACAGTTTCATATTTAGGATTCCTTTGGGGGGCAAAAAAAAGGACGTTGCGGGACAGATATGACACTCTTGCTTTAGAGAAACCAAAAGTAAGGGCTTCCATTGTTGACTACCATTTCAAAAGCATGGAGAAGTTAGAACACTTGATCTTTATACTTGCTTCTAATCAAAGATCAGAATGCACTGAAGCCTTTGGATTAGTATGACAAAGAGGTAACTAATATTTTAAGAAGAACAGCGACAGAGTCAGCAATGACAGCCTCAGAACTTTCTTGGTAGATTTTACTATGCTATTCACCCTTTTACCTCTTTGAATGATTAAAAGTGTGTAATAACTGTACATTGGCACATTTTGGAAACAAATATGATATGAAGACAATATAATATAACTTAGATAAATATTTACAAGGATAGACATTGTTAATGTTGGCCACTGGTAACTTTTATCTTTTTCATAATTGTATTGCCAAAAAGGGGTAATGGCTTACAGTTTGTTTTCTTAGAAAAATCAGCCACTCCCCAAGTGGAAAAACTTGTTCCCTGCCAGTATCCTTCAGAATGAGACCTCTGTTCTCTGGGGTTAATAGAGGTCAGAGTTTGAGCCCTACTGCCATATTGAATCAAAGTTGGAGTTTTCCAAGCAGTGTGAAGCATGAGCTTTGCTTAATGGGTGTGTTGGACCTCTGGAACGAGGCAGCTTCTTTCCATCAGAGAGCAAGAGCATTGAATTCTTTTTTATTGGACATATTTAATCTTCTTTATAAACCACTAGGTAAAGCTAATGGTGAATATGTTATTATTGTTGCTCTGTAGGTATAAATGTGGAGGAGTGGGGGCAGGATGAATAACTGCTGTAAAGCACAAACAGAGAGACCACTGTATAGAGTAGACTGCTGTATAATGCACACAGAGATCTTAGGTTGTATTTGACTCAATCATATCACTATTTGCAGGCCATACAGGAGCAGGAAGATATTGGAAAAATGTTCTGTCGATGGTTCTATAATCAAATGCTCCCTAAAATCGAATATTCAAGTATAAATGACTGGGCAGCTGAAGTTTTCTTTGAGAATGTAAAGTTCAACTGCATCTGGAACTATAACACTACTACAAACTATATACAGGGTAAAGGAGCAAAAATGGCCAGTTGGATGTTTTCAGCTTTAATAAAAGAGGAAAAACTAAAATTTAACTGTAATACCCATGGCGGAATAAAGCACAGCATTAACAGGCATGGAATAATAACTATGGAAGTATCTGGAACAGTGCACAAAGAGACTTCATGTCTAGGGATATTTGATCACAAATATGAATTAGGTAGCATTCCAAATCACAACACTTTCAAAATTATCAATGCTCATTTAACCCTGAATACTCCGGATTTCTGAAGTATTATTTTTTAAAATGTGAACTGATATTTACCATAGCCACACTAACATTCACCACATTGTACATATATTTACTGAAACAGTTTAAAGGAAAGCAATGAAAATCATGATTGTGCAATTAAGAAATGAGGGTCTAACTTCGTTTACTTTATTCTTTTTAAGTATGACTCAGAGTTAGAGGTGGGAGATGTCTGTTCAGCTAAACAGAGGCTTAAGTTTGGAGTTGGCCAAAAGTAAACCAAAGTATACCTTGACCAGAATGTAAACTGTAATTAGGAGCTCTCAAATGTGCAGTGTGTACCACCAGCTAACAAATGCACCCATGCGGTCTTGAGCATCATCATTGGACTGTGGTTTTAGGAGCGATCTCAGCGTAACTTTTCTCTGGAAATGGCCCATTGTACTAAATGATATTATCGGCTGTGAACAAAACTGTAGTGAGATGTGTACATTAAAGAGCTTTTTTTCGGTTAGCATGAAGACAGACAGGGCCGAAACTGAATGTTGGCTGTTTGGCCCAATTTTACAATTGGCCCATATATTGACTATAACAAAATATCAGAATAAATAATCCTGCAGACAAATGTTCCACAGTAAATGGCTTTTAAAGTAAATTTGCAGCCACCTCTAAGGCTGCCCTTGCTCAATGGTACAGTTCCAATGATGCATCAGCAGTAAAATAATTATTTTATTGGAGATCCACAAATCATGCCAAAATAATCTTAATGCCAGGAACAACAGATATGTGTATCATAGCTTTAAAACTTATTAAATTAAGTAATAGACACCTTAATATTTTTATTGTCAAGTATAATTCTCTAACAAACAAGTAAGAATACAACTTCTGTCTTATCTGCTGCCAAAACAAAGATCTACATTTGGTTTAGAACATACAAGGAGTCTTTAGAAATAATTATTTAGATATAAGGAAATTCTGTTTGCTTCTTTTCTGCTGGGGTAGCATACAATGAACTCCATTCTTTATTATATTATAATGTGGTGTAACTTTTACAGGATAATAGCAAATCATCTTAAGTGTATTTTTTGTTTTTCATTCACTTTAAATGTTTACTACATCCCAAGATTACAAAATGTCTGAGGGGTATTCTGATTGGCTCCTTATGATTAGAGTAGCCATTATTCAATCACTGTGGCTGCTATTTTTTCTTTATGGGGGACGACAGGGGAGTCATTACTTGTAGAGTCCCCTCCCAGCAGTCAGAACATAGCCCTAGTAAACCAGTCTCATTTTATTAGAGTGCTCTGAAATATTTTGGATGATTGTGGGGTAACGCACAATGAACTCCATTCTTATCTCAACATCACAAAATGTCTAAAGGTTCTTCTGATTGTCTCTTCATATTCAGAATAGGAGTTCAGAAGATCCTTTGGTAATGACGTGCTTTATACAAACAACACAGAGACTTCGATAAAGTCCTCTGGAATGCGCATGTAGTGTAGCAGGCTTAAATAGGATCAGTTTTTGTTTATTATTTAAATTTACAGTTCACATTTTATAAATTATATATGCTGAGATCCAGAAATATTTCTATACTTTCTTTTTCAAACTACCTAAAACATCTGAATATTGTTAACAAGATCAATAGGTAATGTTATCCATTTAAGCAGTTGAAGAACATACAAACTTCATGCAAATGGATTACCAAATTGTAAATACAAACCGTACCACAATGCTGCAAAAGCACATACCCCTTGTGCTAAAATTATAAATGATTGAGGAGGATGTATAAATCACGACTATGCAACTTTTCCCTGTGACTAAAAGGTATCAGGAGAAATAGACCTCAATGGAAAAGTAAGAGAAGAATACACATGACAATAGAAGAAGAATACCTAACATGTTACATGTACATACATACAAGAGCACAGTCATTTATTTTCGTACAAAATGAAAGTGAGGGCCGCAGTTTTAGAATAAGTGCAGGGGCTGCATGACAGGGCACACAACAGAGCCCAGGGGAAGGAAGGGTTAAGGAATGGTTTTGTGAGAGGGGAGTAAGAGGGGGATTGGTTAAGGACATGAAAGGTGGGAGTTAAGAGTGTTTAGAAGGGACTGTATCAGAAGTGGGAGGTCTCTTTTTAGGAAGGAAAAACTTCCTGCCCACCCTCCCCTCTTTTTTGGGGTATAGTTGTCAAGAAAGGGTCTGTGTGAGGCGGTTGGGGTCTGAAAAGGCAAGGGTCTGATGGTGGTAAATAGTAATGTGGTGGTAAGGGGATTCTCGGAGGTAGGGTCCCCCTTTAAATTTGGGTATGGTCAGTGGCCCCTGAGGCAGTGCTGGGTGGCTAGGGGCCTGTGGCAAAATAGTGAAATGGAAGATGGTGGTGGTACAGGCCTTGCTGGATCAGACTTGCAACCTGGTTGGGTAATTTCATTTCAGGAAATTTCAGTTTAGGTCATAATAAGTAAAGTTAATGTTATGTGGTAAATTGTGAATTAAGAAGGTTTGAATCGTTAATGTTATTTATTGAGTTTGTTATGCATGTGGTAGTGACATGTTTAGTCACAGGTTATGTATTCAAGTTATATGCATTATTTAAAGTTATTTATTTATATGTTAATAAATCGGCTGCTTGCCATCCATTTTAAATGCAAATTGGTGTGGTGAGTTACTTGGGGAGGAGAGTTTTGATAAGGAAGGGGGTGGTTGGTTGGCAAGTGGGAAAGAGATTTGGTGGGGAAAGGGACGGAGGGGAGGAATGTGGGGATGGGCGGAAATCGGGGCTGCTCTGGTCATGTCACTACAAACAGTGTTTCTATGAGGTCTTGGACTCTGAATCAGCACATGATCGAGTAAAATGATCTTGTCTGTTTGGGGAGCTTTAAGGAGTCAAATCCTCATTTTCTACTGATTCCAATATTGTTTTTAGCCAGCAATATACAAGTGTGAGTACATTGCATCCTCTATCGAGCTGTGATTCTTCTGGCCAAATAGGACAGAATCAAGTTGGAGGAACCACAGCATCATATTGTAAACCAAGAAATAAAAATATGTTTTACTTTCTATATGTTTGATCTTCTTTATCTATGTTTGTATTTATGTTTTTACACAATTCATTTTTTTTTACACGTGTTCCAATAGAACACGTTCCAACAGCTGCACAGTTGGGTAAAGCCATTTGAACATTTTACAGCAGACAGCTGGTGGTACTGAGTCACTCACTGGGCCTGATTAAAGCTCTCTAGAAAATGTTTTCAATCCTGAACAAGATCTATTACAGGTTTGCTGGATCGCCCAGGTTCACTGATGAAAGTGTATCTTCTTCAGCCTTGGAGAGCTTTATTAAATCCGGCCCATTGTGTCCGCCATTTATTTTTAGTGGGCAACCACTGGTGAGATGAAATATGTGGAGTTTCACCTAAAGGAATGGTTCAGAGTTATGAGAAAGCAGTAAACCTCACTGTAACTTCACCAGTATTCTGAACAGCGTCTTAGTAAACCAGATTCATTATCTAAGAGTTCTCAATACCATCCAAACCATAAGTTGTTATCGTGACAAACACTTTATGGTTTGGATGGTATTGGACATTTACATTTGCAAACTTGTTTCACAAATTTGCTCTGAACTCTAGCTGCAAGGAATATTGACGTCACCTGTACTATTGTGTTTCTTTTTATGGATACAGTTGATTTTGGCCTGTGGGTACAGGTGTAGCATACTATTTGCATACAGCACTTTTAGTGCGTAGTGAGTGTTACAAATAACGTATGTAGTTATATGAAGATAGTCTCTCTGGGAGGGTTTCCAGCTTAGCTCCAAGGCATTTGGGTTAGGTTTAGTTTCATAACTGCAAACAAAAAAACCTTGGACACTGCATTATATTACAGGTTACTGAAAGCAGAATTTGGTCACTCCCTATATAACTAACAAAAAGTATTTTTTTTTTTGCTCTTACTTTCCTTTAATGTTACAAAATTGTATCTATGAGACTGTAATATTAATAGGTATTGATTCATCTAGTTGTAATACTACTTAAAGCATATGTATTGCCAAAAAATTCAAATCTTGGTTTAGGTTGTGGAAAAAAAAGTAAATAGGGGCCTCTGTTGTGTTTATTTTGCTTTTTCTATACCTACTAGGTAGAATAACCCCTCTGATTAACTTTGCCACTAGTTTTTAGCCAGACTATGCATGGTTCTCTCTCTCCGTTTATCAAAAAAATTAAAATTGTTGACCAAAAGCTATTTATCTGTGGTCATTAAATGTGTATTTGTAGATTGGTCTTAATTGGCTGCTTTCACTATGTCTGCCATTGGTAAAATAAACGTTGCCAAGATCATTAGCCTAAACTGAAATGCGAGTTCTAAATAAAATTTAAAATATTGGTCTGAAACTTTGCCACCCTATATGGATTCAGCTTAGAAACACTGGCATCAACCATCACAAGTATCGGAATTCAATAATCCAGAATCATCCATTTTTAGGACCAGGTCTTATACCAATTAAGTGAATGACTGGTGACCCTGTCATTATTGCTTCACATGTCATTATTGTTGCTATAACAAATTTTAAATATAGAAAAATAAAACCTTAAAGTGTTTTTATTCATTCTGATTAGTGTTTATATTATCTGTAGATAAGTGAAGATAAAAAAGGCCACTGTGTTCATCAAGACCAAACAGAAACTGCAAATGAAGCAGACTCAGGGACAGTTACAAAGGTAAATATCTGAGATTAATTCATAAAGTAAACTGGTGAGGACAGAAATATTGCAGAGATGTCATTCCACACATAGAAGCTTCATACTGATCTTGGTTTTAATATCTGATGCTATTGTTGTTGGCCAGGCTGGACACCCCAAAGTTTCTCTAAAGCAGTGTTTCTCAGTCTTTTACATGGGGCAACTCCTTGAAATAACTTTGAGGTCTTCAGGGAACCCCTACTATAATTACTATATCCACAACTCACAGTGCATTAGTGTAGTGATCAGTAGGAAGAATGCCTCTTATATTGCTGGCCAGTGGCAAGGCTGCCACCCTTACAGATAGCCTAATAAATCTTTGGTGTCTGTTAAACTGAACGGCACAGATTGCTCTTGGCTCAATGAACGCCCTTGTAACTTCTGGGGGAATCCTACATTTCCACAGGACCCTGTCTGAGAAACATTGCTCTAAAGACTACGAGGTGTTCCTTAAGCAAAAGAGAATTAATCACCCATCTAATAGTAGATTTTTAGTTCCTGTACCCACAGTGCATGCTGCAAGATAAGTTGCTCTTCCCTTATCCCACAATTATAGTCATGATAACAAGAAAGTACACTTTTTAAGGTTTTACATGTCAGGACATCATAAAAAACAATCTGAACCTCAGATGTAATACAACACCCAACAGATTCCACTGTGACTTCTTTTATTTAGCAAAAATGAAGCCCAAATGGTGAACCTGTGTGAAAAGCTAGATACATATAATGGGCCTGAGTTATTAAAGATCTCTAAGACCAGAGAAGATACACCTTCATCAATGAACCTGGGCTGCAAACCTGGAATGGGTTTCGTAAATGTAAATTGCTATTTTTAAGCAAATGTTTTTAATCCTGGAGCAGATTAAAAACTCTCACCCAGGTTTACTCATGAAAGTGTATCCTCTCCAGTCTTGGAGAGCTTTCATAAATCAGACCCAGTGACGCAATAGCTTTTTTCAGCAGTAAATAAAAATAATTCCCTGTATGACTTTGTCACTCTCCCATATTGCTGTGCCGGAATTTCGGCTCACTTTTCTTTACTGCACTGCTTCAGTTTTTAGAGTCCCAACACAACATTTTGATTGGTTTGATGTCTGGACTTTGACTGGGCCATTTCAACACCTGATTTTATCTTTTTCAGCCATTCTGCTGTAGATTTGTTAGTGTGTGTAGAATCATTGTCCAGTTACATGATCCAATTTTCTCCACATTATAGCTGTCACACATGTTTGACTTCAGAATGCTTTGGTATACAATGAAGCTTATGGTTGACTCAATAACTGCAATATGTCCAGGTCCTGTGACTGCAAACCAAGCCAAAACCATCACCCCTCCACCACCGCTCTTGACAGTTGGTATGAGGTGTTGTGGCACTGTGCAATATTGCCAAACATCTCCACTTTGGTCTTGTCTTTCCAATGGATTTTTTTTTGTCTTGTGATTTCTTTACTCTCATTTTTGCACATCTAGATGGTGATGCCATGTTTTTTAAAGAGAAGAGGCTTTCACAAAACCTTAGAATTAAAAGAAGTTGTATTTTTTCTTGTGGCTCTATGAAACCACTGACAGGCATTCTTTATACTGCCCAACAAAGGAACTTTTTACTCAGTCATAATGTATTAGGACACTATACCAACCGACAATGAAAAGTAAATTCTACCTACAGAAAAACATTGTGTGTCTTCACCAAGGGAGCACTACAACTTCCATTAATGTAAAGGGGCACTACAATGACCACCAATGGTAAGAAGGCAATAGAAGGCAATAGTACACTTACTACCAATGTAAGGGATCACTTCACTAACCATCCATGCAAGGAAGCATTAGACTGATCACCAATGCCAGAGAAAACTACACCAACCATTACTTTAAAAGTGCCTTTCTTCACTGACCACTGATTTAGGAGACCATTACACTGACTACCATTGTAAGCAGTACACTTTTTTTTTCTGATCTTTGGTATAAAGAGGCATTTCCCCATCATTAATGTAGGTAAACACTCACTGGTGTTCTACTGTGAGCTGTATATTTGAATACCAGTTCCTATATTTGTAGCCTCAAAAAGCTTCCTTTTTTTTCTAAATGTATATATTTTTGTGGAAAGTATAAGGAAATAGAATTAAATGTAATCCATGTTCATATATAAGACTACATAATATAAAAATGCTACACAAAAAGCTAAACCCGAAAGAGACAAACAAGGATACTTACATTTTTTGTCAGGAGGTGACCCAGAGCTTGCAGTTGGTCATTAAGTTTCTGCTTCATTGCTATAGCTGCATAAACATTTGTCCCTTTAAATATACTTTAGTTCTATCAAATAATTTTGTAAATTGTGTTTTCTAAGTGCATCGTGTTTATTTTTTTGTAACTCTTCCCATGGTTCTGTGTAAAAAAGAAAAGCGTTATAATTACCTTTTACAAATATTTTTAGACAAAACAATCAGCTATTAAAACACCTATGACTAATGAAGAATCTCAAAAAAACACTAAAGATGCAAGCCATCATGAAAGAATGAGTGACACAAAAGCAGCTGAAAATCAGTTGCCATCTTCCCATTGTGAGGTATTTATGCAAAAAATATTTGGTATTTATATGTGTATTGGAAGACATAGGCGTTAATTTACTATAGCAATATAGGTTTGTCATTTAGGAAAGTGAATATTTATTTTAGTTTAGTGAATGTGGGGAAAATAACTTTAAAAGAATACCCAATGTCAGGCAAGGAAATGGAAACACATGGTTTTTGCTTGCACATGATTAGACGGCTGAAGCCAGTAGAACTTAATCTCATTTACTAAGCTATGTAAATCATCCTTTTTATTATAGTTATTAATAAACAGTATTTATATAGCACCAGCATATTACGCACTGCTGCACATTAAATATGGAAAGCAATTAACCTAACCGCATACTTTTGGAATGTGGGAGGAAACCAGGAAACTCATGCAAACATGGGAAGAACCTGCAAACTTCATGCATATAGTGCCCTGGCTGACATTCACACTTAGGTTCTATCACTGCAAAGGCCAGAATTCTAACCTCTGAGCCACTGTGCTGCCCAGCTGTTAAGGAAAAAGTGAATAGAATAAAAAATGTTTGAGCTGCCATCAGTTAGAGGCCAGGAAAATTCATCCAATGTTGACAAATGTACTGGTGAAAACCAAATTGTGTCTTGCAGTGACAGGTAGGATGGTAGGAGTAACCACCGATCAGAATTTAGAGAAAGATTTTTCCTCAACATCAGTGTTCTGTTGCATGCACAACTTTTTAGTGAACTTTTTTATTCTTTTTGCATTACAAAGCGGCAGTCAGTCAAAAAGAAACTGCCTTATTTCTGGCCTCATCTAGAGAATGAGTGTCCAACACCAATCCCTAGGGGCCTGATTACCACCATGTTTTAGTAATTTTCCAACAGGCAGCAGTCATTTAGTAGAGTATGGATTACAAAGATTTAGAAAAACACTATTGTTTTTCTGAAAATCCTGGCTTGTGTGTAGTCCTTGAGCACTGGATTTAAAATCCCTAATCTAGTGCTTTCCTCCAATATCCCTTGCCCACCCTTTTTTATTCATAGGTTTTCAGTTCCTCTAATCATGAAAAAAAGAGTTGTAAAGATTTGTAAAAAAGCAATAAACCACATTTCTATACATTAATTGTTTGTATTATTCAAGGTGACCATATGTCCCTTGGAACAATTTATCTCAAGACCTTGCTGATGAGATCCATGTAAGATAGGAACTGTAAGTCAGCCTGTTGACATATAATTAAGACAAAACTTTTAGAACTTGGTGGATGAATCCTATGAAATTTGCTTTTTTTCTACCCAGAGTCCAGCATGTATAGAGCACTTAATTAAACTGATGGTTGAACAACAAAAACAACATCAGAACCAACATCTTCACATAGTACAGCAACTCTTGGATAAACAAAAAGAGTCCTTTGAACAGCTGTTAATGCATCTTAAGGACAACCAACAACACCATCAACAAGTCCTGTTGGAAATACTGCTTCCCCTTAAGGAAAACCAACAACTGCAGAACCAAAAACTGCAGTTATTTACAGATGTTTTACAGGAACTTAATATAAAGCAGCAAAACAACTGCATTGATGGGCAACACCAGCAACAACAAAAAGAGTTTCAGGACAAGCTTATGGTTGACATAGCTAACCAAACGGAGGAGCAGGTCAAGGTGCTGCTGCAGGCATATAATAAATGTAAGTATACAGTGTGGATGAATGATGAATTAACAAAACACAAGAGAACCAATTTGAAAAAAATAGCATCCGTGTGTTATCCGTGTGGAAATGGGGCTCAACATGCATATGCTTCCTTATGCTTCCTATGACCATTGAAGATAAAAACAGAAATCACAACTTAATTTGCTCCAGTGAATATTACTTTATTTCAATAACACCATGTTAAGTTTAAATAATCTCTGTGAACATGTGGTATGTAAACCTGGATTTCTGCACATGTATATTGACCACTGCCTGGGGCTGAAGATGCAGCACCCCAACATTATATTGCCTAGTGTCCCGGAAAATAAAATTCTGAGTATAGAAAAAGATAAAGATTATTTCATTTGAACAAGAGGTGTGGGCCCGAATTGGCATGCTTCCTCTTTCTGCTACAACTGCTTCTTGTGGTTGACTTTCCACTGCCATTTTAATTAGGTGAGAACTTGACCTTAATCTTCAGTGTACCCAACAGTAACAAAAACCGCTTTCTCTCAATTCATTACTCAAATTGTCCCAAGGTAGCCTCTTTTGAATTCAGGTTCATACCATTATCCGATGTAAAAGTTCTCAGGGCCAGCATCATCCTCAAGATTTATTCCCGGCCTCGGGCCATGCACACATCCAAGATGGCACCTTGAGGTATACAGGATACACGCCTTTCACTCCTTACTTCAAGGGGACTCAAACTCAAATTACACTGACACCTTGGGGAAACAGGCCGGTCCACTGGATCTGATTGACAGCCTTCTCGACCACTCTCCAACACTATTAAAGAGCATGTTTATGTCCTTGAAAGGCTTGCTGCATAAGGGCTTCATGCATAACAATAAGGTGCACAATAATGTTTTTAACATTTTTCTTTTTCAGGTGAAACACATCAAACTCCATACAACAGTGAACTTCCTGATCAAAAGGTAAACACTATTTTTCTCAGTTAGCAAACAACAGCCCTAATGTTTGAATTCTCTAAGCATGATGTTTTTGTTGTTGTTGTTATTCCAATCCTGATGGTCCTCTCTATTTGTGAATAGGTTATTTTCTCTATTTAGTACCTTAGCATCTGTATCCACTGCATTGCTTCTCTCCCAGCATGTGACTGGGTAACAGTCTAGAGCTGTACAACGTGTGTGGAGACAGAAGGGAAAAGAAGATGAGAGAGAAATGCTAAAATATATAGCAAAAACTCAAAGTAGGCTAAGTGAGGCTCTTCCTATTTGGGGTGCAGAAATGTATAGTTTTAGGTGTCTTACTCCAGACAGAGGGTGAAAAGACTTGCTAAGGTTGTAAGCTCCCAGTTGCATTGATGGTGCAAAGCATTCAGAAGCGTACTTATCACTCTTAGAGAGGCTTCTTCTGTAGTTTTATGTCTGTTTACTGTTTCCAGGGTTTTTCCTTCTACTCTGTTATAGGCTTGTGTCTTTCAGCTACATCCAGCCTGCACATGAAATCAGTTTAAAGCGTACCTAAACTCTGAATTTTCACTTTACATAAAAGGGTAGACAACCTTTTTATTTAATGTAAACGTTATGTTTGTTTTTAAAAAAAAAAAAAGGGTGCAGCACTGTCCCCCTAAAGCCTAGGCAATCGAGAATGAATGGGAATGCAAAGCCTCCTGGGATACCTACAACATTCATCCCGCTGCTCCTTCTGCACATGCCCGAGGCCTTTTGCATGCACAGTGAGATTGGCAACTTTTTTCCCAATCTACATCACCCGATCTTACACCTGCGTTGGGTGATGTAGTAAGAAGAACCCAGAAGAGGCGGGGAAGATGGCAGCGACTGGAGCACTGGCCCAAATGCAGATACTGGGATCATGCCGGACCTGATGGAAAAAAAACCCTGGATCGACTGCTCTGTGGGATTGAAGGTAAGTTGGATTTTTTTTGTTTTGGGTGGTTTGGGGTTTACTTCCTCTTAAAAATGCTTCTAAAATTATTCAGAGTTTTTTGACAGGTGGAGCTGCATTCACCTGCAAATTATGAACAAAATGGTTACCAACTGCCCAGATTCAATTGGTAGTATGGTTGAGTCTGCGATAGAATGTTGCTGTGAACCTCAAGTCTGAAAAAAAAAACTCTGTAAACTTTAAATATCAATACCAGTGACTAATTCCTACAACATTCTAATAATCTAAATAATAATGAAAACATTTGATTCCCACAAAAATCTTTATATTTGTGGTAACAGATTCAGCATAAGATAGCTATAATTACTAATAAAACTTTAAACATCTGGATGACATAAAGCTATCAATCTGCAAGTAAACGTAAAATGTTATTTATTGTTATTAAAATATTGTTGGTTTTAGGATTATTTTTCATTTTTCTGTACTGGAGTTGGCTGAAAATTGCAGTAATCCACATTTTAATTTCTCCATTTCTAGAGTGGATATTCTTTTTATCCTGGCCCTTCAAATGCCTTTGGTAGCCTCACCAATTCTCCTGGCTACTCTCAGGATCAAAGGGCATTAGACTTGGAACCATCTAGAAAGATAAAGGTCAGTATGACATGAATGTTGTTCTTTAGTATGATTTTTGCCGCTATGCTTAGAATATTGTGTAATGGTGGCCTGAATGAATGTCCTATTCTTACACACTCAGGACTAGTGACACAGTCTCCTAGAAGGACAACCCTACTTGTAGGCATCTTCACCATCCCACTAACCTTTTTTTTGAATGATGTCATGTCTTACAAAGTTTTGCTAACACCCCGCTCCCTCTTGTGACAATATTTGGGTCTCGAGACTGATGATCAGGCATGGGAAGAAGGGAGGGTATTTACAAGTTGGGCCAGGGGTAAAGAATGGTGAATATAAGTGGATAGGGGCTTCTTATTACAAGAAACTCTTTTACTTTACCTATTCAGTTAACAGTGACAGCTTAAGGTGGCTGACTTAGGAAGTTGAGAATCTTCACAAAATAAACTGTTTAAATATTCAATATTTGTCCAGTCATGTAAAGTGCAAAAAAATTAGATCTTTATTGTTTTAACTGATTTAAAAATATTTTTGCAGGTACAGAACACAGCCATGCAAACAAGAGAGCTATTCAACTGTGAACCAATTGGAAAACAGTTCTGTGAACAGTTTTATCCTCTTTGGAACTCCCAGAATCCATCATACAAACAAACTGGAAACAT